>NW_026727436.1:0-59216 GCF_029784015.1 Lycium ferocissimum
GATGTCTTTACACCAATAATTTCATAAACGACATAAGCATAATGACTAAAATCAATTTATCTCCTTATAACATACAAGTCTTAATTATTTCCATGATTTCCAAACATGCGAAAACACGGGACATAACAAAATCGCTAAGGGAATAGTAATTGAGAAAGACAAGAGAAATTTGCTAGAAGGAAGCTTTTTATTATATAAGAGTTGGTTGATTTTTTTGCTTGATGGTTTACAAATGAATGACCCTCCTATTTATACTACTCACTTAAGGACTAATATGTAAATAATAATTATTATACAAATCCTAACATATTTACTAATAAGCCCCTATTCTAGAAATCTCTATACAACTAGAGTATTCCAAGGACCTTCCATGAAAATCCATGAAATTCTAGGGTCTTCCAAGGGAAACCTCCCTATATCTCTAGAATCTTCCCATAATATCTACTCTTCCTCTTATGTAATCATTCCACATGGCAAATATATGTGCCAAGTGGCACCTATATGGCATGATGACATGGTGGGTCCTCACACTCTCCCCCACCTGATGGTGCGACGACCGCGGCGCACTGCTGCTGTGTAAACTCTCGAATCTTGTCCTTCTCAATCACTATTCCCTTAGCGATCTTGAGTGTATTGATCTAGGCTGACTTGGCATAGCAAGATCGTGAGCAAGTTGTGCAAGAACGTGAGCGAGTTGTCAAGTGCCTCACGTGCGCTTAGTTGAAGACTAAGGACGTGACATTAAACTTCATTAGGCTCTTGGAAAGGTTCCATAAGTGTAATAAGTGAATAATGATGCCTCCTATTAAGCCTAGTCAACCTCTCAAAAGACTTTTGAGTATTAACTGCTCTTATATTCCAGAATAGAACTTTATCAATCAGTGATTATTGGGAGGTTTAGCTTTACTACTCCTTGTTGTTACCTGAAGTGGAACCATATAGTTTTTCCTGATTTTCTTTTCACCACTTTTTAAATTATTGATCTGCTTGGGAAATAAATCTCCATCTCTTGCAACTTGATTAATGTTTTGATCTAAAGATTCATCCTCCTGCAAATCCTTTAGATGATTAAAAGAGATATCTTCATCAGCTGATTCTATCACTATAGCTACAACTTGTAAAACAAGAATTTCCTGGATCCAAGATGGTTGGAGCACCATTAGCTTCCTTCTCCTTATCAGGATCTTTTCTCTTGCTAGCAATTTCTGATGCATCTTCCTTTTCCTTGTCAGGATCAACAATTGCCAGTGGTTTGTCTGGAGCAAAATTTGTAGAAACTGAGCAAGTATTAGATTGTTCAGTGCAGCTTTCTACATCTTCCTTTGATATTCCCTTCTTGCCCGTTGGATCCTGCCACATTAACATCTTTGAGCCAACCACTGATTCAAGATCCTTACCCTCACCAGTACTGAGCTGAGTTTTAGAAATTTCTTCCTCTTGCAATTGCTCCACTCTTTTTCCCATGTCTTGGGGCATAACATCCTTACTGGTGTTTGGTTGCTTGCCAAAAAAAGCCGCCACCCAAGCTTTTGCAGATTACTTTTCCTTCTCGTTTGATAGATCATTTAACTGTTGAGACTTGCTGCTGCTAGTCTTCTCCATCTTGCTTTGAGATTTTTTCCCCCCGATTCCACGTCTTCCTTTCAATGAAATACTATTTGATCAACAGGAAACTTCTCATTATGAGCTTCCTCTACCTCATCTTCATTATCCTTCAGAGCTTCAAACATATTTGCTAGTGCAACTTCCTGATTAGACACTCTATCTTTAGTCTGATAAAAACTGTCATCTTTAGATTGATCTTCCTTAGGCTTCCAACCTTGAACAGGCATGTTGTAACCATACTTATACCTTATTTTCCTAGGTTGCTGATTCTTCTCTTCCTCTTTTTTTTCTTTGTTGTCAGCAGTTTCACCTCTAGGTGCAGAACTTTTATTATCTCTTTTCTCTATATTTCCTTCAATCTTCTCATCAGTAACCTTCTTAGTCTGACTTTCTTTTGAAACAAGTCCCTGATCTTTCTCTGGTTTTTCTTCCTCCTCTTTAGGATACAGTTCAGGATGAATGGTGAAGCAATCGTTTTCATTATGGCCTTGTAGCTCACATCTTTTGCAATACTTAGGTTGATGGTCATACTTTATCTAAATCCATTTATCTGTAATTTCACCAGTACCTTTCTTTTTCATGCCAATGTTAATTCTCTGAGGAATATCACTGAGTAGATCGACTTCAACCTTAACTCTTGCACAACTTGGCCTGGTCTGATTTTTGGTTGCCATATCAACTTGTAATGGCTTACCTATTGCTGATGCTAATGAGAAGTGTCACGACTCAATTTCACTAAGTCGCGCGGCAACTACCATTTCCCACCTCGATAGACGAACCCTTTCCTTAAGTAGCATACAACTAAAAATGAAGAAGAACAATGTAAATAACAATAAATCTCAAATTCATTTAAAAGAGAATAAGTGCGGAAAACATTACAATCCCAAAGGACTAGTCAGACTTGTACAAGAGAAACTACAAGAATGTCTAATACACAAGTTTGAAAGGCGAATAAAAAGCTATCTGAATGATGGAATATAAAGACAGGATAGATGAGCCTCCGGGCAGCAACTTGTCAGATGCTCACCCTGGATACACGCAAGCCAGGCCTCAGAACTCAGCCTCGAGAAGTAGAAGTGGAACCTGTCTCAAACTCTACACCCCGAAAAGGAGTGTAGCAAGGTAGCATAAGTACAACAACACGTACTGAGTAGGCATCATAGGCCGACAACAGTTAGTTAACATATATAAAGGAAGAGACTAAAGAATAGACATGCTCACAATCAAGTATAAAGCATAAACACATATCCAAGAATAACAGTTCCAGTACCGAAATATCCAAGAAACCCTCAATGAATTATATCTAGAATAAGCCTATAGTGAAGCATCTAAACTCAAGTCTTGCCAAGGTTTCCATAATTCCTCAGAATAACCAAAAACTCTAATACTGCCAACAATATTATCGGAAACCTCAAGTCTTAACCTAGGAGAAAGTCTCTCATCCTCGAATCCATTAATTCCCAAGTATATATTAATCAGACACACGGCGATCTCAAATTAGTAACCAAACAGGAAGTCAATGTTCACAAATACCGTACAAATACAATAAATAACCACAGTAAGAATTCAGATGTATTGAGTGAATGAAATATGGATGAAATGCAATGCAATGATACACACATGCTCCGAGCGAAAATATCTCGTCGCCTCGATAGTCATGACCCATGAGGGACCCCCGAAGTCTATGTACCTACTGCGGCGCATATCCGGATTCAATAGTCAGTGTTGCAGAACGTGCAACCCGGTCCAAGTCAGTGTTGCTGTACGTGTAACCTGGTCCAAGTCAGTCTATAAATGAGTGAATGCATGATAACAATGCCAACATGAATATATGAATGCTCGTGCCACACAAGGACACATCACAACAATAATATCAATACCACATCTTTCCTTTCCTTTCCAACAACATCCACATATGATAATTACGATTCTCAAATCATAAGGTAAATCACTAAGCATCAATCTAGGATCATTCAGTGTTCCATTTTCATCAGATGTCATTATCAGTACCAGGTCATAATTCAATATTAATATACGTATGAAATGAGAATGTATGCCATGTATGGTATCATCATCAACAGTATTTCATAAGTCAAGCTTCTATCCGAGTATTTTCATATGCATACATCTCTATCAAGGACTAATCTCAACATCCTTCCTTTTTCTCACGAGTCTCCAATTACACATGCAATCCTTCAAATCATATAGTAATCGTTAAGTATGATTCCTAGAGTTACTAACAGGCTACAAGCCCGAACACATAAGGCCACAACCAAATAGAACATAACAAGGCGAAAAGCCATAATCATCAACAATAAGGAAAAAGCCACGATCAACAGCAACCAACCTAATAGAATTCCATCCCAACTCCATACACGAAGGCGTAACATGCAGTGTCCGACAATCACTAACTCTACATATGCTTTACTAACCAAAGTCTAACCATAAGGTAAGTCGTAACCTACCTGGAATGCCGAACAGGAGCCACGAACAACCACACCTTTGCCTTGCCCTTTCGTAGTGTCTCAAAACACTCAATGTCTAGTTATAAACGTAACCTAGATTAGAAACCATGGAGAACAATACCCATATTGCTAAGCTTCTAAATAAGGTCAAATCCAACCTATGAAAGTTGGGGAAACGGGCCCACAAGGGTAAAAGGGGAAATTCTAAGGTGGAATATGCAATTCAAGTCTAGATGATCAAAACCCACTAATCAATTACTAGATTAACTCAAGATTAAGCTAAATTCGAATTTAAAGTGAAACCCTCAAATTTGGGTATAAACCCTAACTCTTTAATCCACAAATTAACCCTTAATAATGGAAGATATCAGCTTAACAACAATGAATAAGTCAGAATCTATAGTTATACTAGCCAATTTCATCAACAATGTCCACTTAGGAAGTCTAAACCCATTTCAAGAACTTCTCATGAAAACCCATTTTTCTTTCCTCTTTGATTCTAGCATGGATTAATGATTAGGAAGGGAAAGTAAAGAATTCTAAGACCAAGGATCTTACCTCTATGAAGAATCTGGTCAAAAGGTCTCAAATTCGCCCCAAGATGCTAAAGAAATGAAGTAATGAAGTGATAAGGGTTTAGGGTTTTTAACTTAAGAAGTAGAGAAAAATCAGCCCGTCAATGGCTACGGCGGTCCTGGAACGGCTACGGCACACATGGCTACGGCACACATGGCTACGGCAGTCAACAGGGCCCCTATGGCGCACGCGCTACGGCGGCCTAAACTAAATATCAGAAGGCTGTTATGGTAGCTGAGAAACCGCTACAGCAGTCTATTACCAACAATAGAAGGCCGCTATAGCCGTCGGTCCCTGCGCTGTGGTCGGACCGCCATGGCGCCCCTGGTGCCGCTATGGCGCCTACACAAGGTACCAGAAAAATATGATTTTTGACTAACTTCAACCTGAAATTCGTCTATCACCCGAGGGCCCATAAATACAAACCAAAGATGCATACATACATAAAAACGCTCTACGAACTCACCCGTGGCCTCCGATTTCCCAACGGAGGTATATTTTGACGAGTCCACCCCCAACGGCCTAAAATCAACTTTCCAACCCAAGTCCCAAAATGCTACTAAGTGCATTAGGAACCGAACCAAATATGCCACCAATTATAAATGACCATCCGGACCTCTCAAAATCGATGGCATTCCGAAAAAGGTCCATTTACCCAAAGTCAAGTTTGAGTCAAACGATTTTCACTTAAAAGCTCAGTTTTCCAAAAGTTGTACTAAAACTTACCTGATGACCTCGAGAACCATGCCACCTATCCCCGCGGGTCAAAATGGTACTAATACGGCTCGGGAACAAGTCAACAGGGGTAAAATAGTCAAAAGTCCAATAACGACCGAACGGGTCTTTACAAGAAGACTGCTTTCTTAACAGGATCAAATTCTTCAACAGGATCAAACCATGGATCCCACTTAAGGGTTCTCATCGGGTACCACCAATTCATCTGATTAATATAGAATGCTGGCTTTCACAGCAGACTAACTTAATATTCAACAAAAGAGGGACGAAGCAACACATATCTATTCCTCAACAAGCCTATAGGGCATTCATCTTTCAACTCACATTGTTTTGGAATGCGTTTGCGCAGTTCTTCAATGTCTGGCCATCCATACGAGAACTTTCCAACGACAACATACTGTAAATTTTTACGTAAAATCATCTGTCCAATCTCCTCCTCATCCCACAAAACCCTATCCATGCAAATACGTAATTGGTTTTTGCGAGATAAGAGGAAGAGCAGTGTTAGGCTGCGGGGGTTTTAGGGTGTTAGCATAAGTTTGCGGCAGAATGGGTTGCATGTTGGTGTTTGTAGGTGTCAAAGATGACTGTGAAACCTCTAGTGGAGGCTGCCCAGTGGCCATAGCGGCCAAGGTTGCCGGAAAAGTTTGGAATTTTTTTAGGGTTTCGGCTAGGGTTAGGGTTTTCTAGAGAGCTTTTTTCACTATCGACATTTACTATATGAAACTCTTTTTTTGCTTATGTTTCAGAGTTAATTTATTGAGTATTATTAATTACGTTGGTCTTTCTAGTTAAATAAGAATGTTCAATCAGGTTATCTTATAGTCTTAGACACAGGAATTCGCTCGACGGTTAGTTATAGTAGGATGTCAATCCTGTTCAGTCCAATTGGGGTGTGACACCAGCTAGTTATCTTTACTGTTTTTAAACATTGGGTTACGACCCATATTAGTGCTCATATATACGCATATGACTAGGTTGTTTGGACTTAGACCTTAGTATTTTGGTTATGTACGTTGGTATCAGATTCGGTTATGAAGTTTATGTTCTAAATAATTATCTGCCTGCGTTAATTCAAATCTTTGAAGATTGTGTGATTCAGTAGCATTATATTACGGATCTTACGAATTTGGATAGTGACATTAACCCCTCAAACTATTACACTTTTCTTCCACTTAAAGATGTGATATTATCAACGATTAATAAGCCTACCATATAATATATGCAAGTACATTCAATCAAGGAGATCATCGATATTGTATACTTATTTCATGATATTGATTTTGGACTACGGAGAAGAAAGAGTGATATGAAACTATCTTCAGGCAACTTTTGATTGTTAAGATGCTCTAAGAGTAAGGGGATATAGAGGGAGATGGGACACGAGCCACATGTTCTTTCCCATTTTTGCAAGTGAATATTTTCATAATTTAGGCTCATTTTGGTATGTCTCGTTTGATGTTATATTCAATATTTTTAGAAGAGTTTTCTGGACTATTTTAAAGGGAAAAAAGCTATTGGGTGACCTAATTTCAGAGAGTATCTTACGTTAATTAAATAAAATAAGAAAATGTAAATTAATTACTCCTTCCGTTCATGTTTATTTATCCATGTTTGACTTGATACATCCCTTAAGATGCAATTAACAGAATGATAATTTTACTATATTACCCCTAATTATTATAAGTCATCTTAATATATTATTCAAATCAATTAAACATACTTTAAAAGCTGCGCATCCACTAAAAGTTTCTTGAACTTTCCAACCGAATAATTAATAATAATGGTAACATAGGTATGAAATCGTAAATTATCTCTTGGTTTTTCAAACTGAACAAGTAAAAATAAACATTTATTTTTATTATACTTAATAAGTAAAAATGAACAGAGGGAGCAATGAAGAGGAAGTTCTGTTGGAATTCACGTAAATGACACGCTTAGTTTTACATTAGTAAGTGTTCCAATGATTATTCCCCTTTATCTATCTTTTCTTTTCTTTTCTTTTTCTTTGGCACATTATGGAGTGGGGTTTTCATGAATAGGTTTTTCTTTGCTTTTTCCTTTTTGAGACCATTTTATGCTTGGAAGTGTTAAGACTTTTGCCAAAATCAAAGGAGGAGTTGGTTAGAGGGAGGTTATCTTGATTAGTCTTCCGTAGAGAGAGTTAAAATTACAATATACTCCCTCTGTCCCAATTTAAGCATCTTACTTTTCTTTACGCTCTGTTTCAAAAAGAATATCTCTTTTTTTTGTTTAGTAAGTTTTCTACTTCCAACATTTTACATGACAAGTTTAAGACCATGAAATTTGAAGAACAATATACATCTTTAATGTAAAAGTCACAAGATTCAAAAGTCTCCGTTGATTTCATAAACTACGTGTCAAGACAAATTATTACACTTAAATTGGGACGAACAAAGTGTTAGGACATAATCCGCATAGGATTTTGTTGATACACCCAATCCAAATAATTTGTTATTTTCTTCAGTTTATTTTAATAGGGGCCTCTAAGCAAAGTGGGAGTTGAAGAGCGGGGCTAAGAAAGAACTAGCTAAAATATACTAATTGAAATAAATATAGATACTGTTTCGAAATACTCTTTTCTTGTATCCACTTCCCAAATCTATATAATTATTTTAAAACCTCAAACTTCTTTGAAAATGACGGTCCAAATAAACAACTAGGCTGGACTTAGAAGGTTATTATAATGACAGATATCTTTAATATTTTTATGTATGTTTTGTGGGAAGAAGTTACTCTTTCTTTCTGTATTTATTAATTAAATCTAGTCAATGGATAGAGCATCAATCATGTGTAAAAGATTCATTTACAGTTAATTAGCGATTGACATTCTAAGAGCTTAACCAGGTTTTAATTTTCTACATAATAATTGAAAAGTAACAAGTGGTTCAACCTCAGAATAAAATAGCTGCGCGTGACAATGTTTAGTAGGCTAGTTGTTACAATTTTTCTACACAGGATTTAAATTTTATGTATTAATCGTGTAAATAATTTCTTTCAGCCATAAAAGTATAAAAAAAGGTATATACTGTTATAAAATAAGAGCAAATAAGAAATAATCATGTCAGAGCAATTTCACCTATATTTTTGACTTTCTAACAATCACCACATGCAAATATAATAGTGTCGTTTTCTCATTTTATTTTCGGGCAAAATGTATTAATATTTTAAACTTTCCTCTTTCACCTTCTCCGCGAGCAAGATAAACTCACTTAAAACATTTTCTTCGCAGAATGAGTAGTAGATGCCCAAGTGTATTGCTAATCCTTGATATTAGAATACCGTTGTCACTAATTATAACTTATTATCCTCGACGATTTCTAAAATTTGCAAAAAACAATTCCCAAGATCAGGTCTAGTGAGAATTATTTAGTCCTTGTAATTTCTTTATTAGTAATGCAAAGCCAAAGTTTTCTTGTGGGTTCTTTTTCTCTCACTTCTCTTTTGTCCTTCATGAATGCAAAATGTTCTTCATAAGTGGTAGAAAGTCTTTCTTTCTACTTTATAATGAGAAGTCCTTCATTGCGTTAGTAAATGGGCTAGAACAAGTGAAAATAAGGAATACTTGGCATTTATATTGGCAAAATGTATAATTTTTCAGATAATTTGAAAAATAGTGTTTGGTCATGAAAATTCCAAATCCAACTTTTGTATTTCAAATTCTAAAAACAAGCTCTAACTCACTTTTCATCTTTGAAGTTATGTTTAACTACATTCAAGCATGAACATTATATCAAATATTTTTTGCAAAAAATATAACCATACAAAACTTCATCTTCATCTTCAACTCCAACTCCATAAATTTTAAATAAAGTGAAAAAAATTTAGAGTATCGTCAAATGCCTACTTGGTCACCTAATTAGATAATTTTTAAATAAAAAAATTATTTTTGATGAAGAAAGTGTGGCAAGAGAATTATAAGATATGAAAGGAACACAAGCGACTCGATATTCAGTAAAGTATCATGACTTAAATTATGTAAAATAATTGCACCTCGGTGAAAATCATGAATTGAAAAATATCGGCATTTTTATGAATTTTTGAAAATAAAATTTATGTATTAGATAAAAGTAGATTATTTTGGCACTTATTAAGTTTGTTTTAATTTCACTCATGATATTTTATGTGGGAAGAGTTTGTGCTAGTTAAATGCGGTGATTTAAGCTTAGTTTTAGACGAAATTAAGGAAAATAAAGTGTCACGGCCCAACTAGTGAATCGTGAGGGCACCCACACTATCCCCTCCGGTGGGCGAACCCTTCCCTTAAACACATTATCAGTTGAAAAAATACGAAAGTAAAGTTGAAATAACCGAGTCATAATATGTTTATATGAATAAAGAAAGTGCGGAAATAAGCAATACTACAGCCCAAGGATCTAGTCTGAACCGGTACAAGAGCTACTATCGATAATACAAAGTCTGAATACTAGAACTAGTCTCATGAATACGTAGTAATAACTGTCTCAAGAGTAAGGAAGAAGACAGATATACAAGAGGAGTCTCCGGGTTGCGGATCAGGAACATGGCTCACCCTAGAATCATGATCTGGAAGCCTCCGAATCACTCACGAGGATGAGAACTGGAGCCAACAGCAAACTCTGCACTTAAGAAAAAGTGCAACAACTATAGTATGAATGCAAACACAAATACTCGTAGCTATCATAGGCCGACAACGATTAGTTCACGGATAGACATAGACATAAATCAACAGATAGGACAGATAAGCAATTGACATAAACACATAATAAAACAATCAGGAAAGTCGCACCATAAGGATAGCCACAATGGATCTCAACAACTCAAGTCATAAACCTAGGTGAAACCTCTAATCCACAAGTTCACCAAGTCATTAATAAGCCCTCAACAACAATAGTAACTCCGTATGTCAACAACCACAAATCAATAATGAACGAACCATGCGATGATGTGGAATGAATGTGATAGTATGCTATGCAATGCAATGCCCCCCAAGCCTCCGTACCGTACGCACATGCTAAGACAATGTCACAATAGCCATGACCAGGGGCGGACCCCGCGTGGGTTCAAGTGGATTCAATTGAACCCACTTCGTCCGGAAATTTACTGTTTATAGAAGGAAAAATATTACTAAATCTCGTATATAAAAGCGATTGAATCCACTTGATACAAGCTTTGGGTCTGGAGCAATGGTCAAGTGGGTTCATTCCACAGTGACAATGCGGGGTCGGTTCTCTTTTAAAACATTGCACAGGCTGTTTTTTGTTGTTTTTGGGTCAGTACTCCTAGGCACGACAATTGGCCAACCATTTTACGAAAAGAAAACAAAACAATTGACCATTAGACCAACTATATTCAATTAATGCTAGTCAACTGCTAGCTATTAAAATTTATTACTTTTATATTGTCTTTCTTTATTCTATTTCATCTTTTATATTTTTATTTCTTACTCAAATTCAATAATAATATTCTAAAATCTATTTTAGTTCAAACAAAAATTAAAAATTTTATAAATTGAATTTTGGTACTCT
This sequence comes from Lycium ferocissimum, assembly GCF_029784015.1. Classification (NCBI taxonomy): domain Eukaryota; kingdom Viridiplantae; phylum Streptophyta; class Magnoliopsida; order Solanales; family Solanaceae; genus Lycium; species Lycium ferocissimum. Next base: position 10,910 of record NW_026727436.1, read on the forward strand.
GTTTCGTAGTTTTTTGCTACAACATGCAACTTATTTGTTGAAACTATATATAGTTTGTAGTTTATTTTAATTTAGTTAATTTTTATATTATTTTTGTTTTGTTTAAAACATTTTAATATTGCCTTTCGTTCGTAAATAACACTGATAAGTATAAATGATTTTGTTAATTACATAGAACTATTAATTTTTAAATTCTTGTTGAAATAAATTTTTTAAATTAGATAGATCTGTTTAATAATAAATGTAAATATTTTTTGTGATTCTTTTCAAAAAATATTTCTCAACTTTGTTAAATAAAAAAGAGTGGAGTTTAAAATAACTTTATTTTTATGTTACATTACTAACAAAAAAGAACAAATAAAAGAGCAGCTAGCAAATCTAGTGTGTTATGCTTGGCGTTGCTTACTTTATTAGTTATCACCATCGATCCTTATTCAGTAATTGAACCCGCTTGTATAAAATCCTGGGTCCACCACTGGTCATGACCGACGGGGGACCAGCGAAGTCCATGTACCACGCTCGCTCTGGTATGTACCTCGGATCACTAACACAGTCTTCCGCTCCGGTTTGTTACCTTGGATGCGGCACTCACTTCCACTCCAATATGTTACATTGGATCATAGGCACTCTTTTTCTTTTATGCCCTCCGGCAAAGACCTCTGAGGCTCCACTCTCTCACTTATCATCATTTCAAATGCAATCATGACAGGTCAATAACACATGAAAATGGAATGTATGCCACACAAAATTCAACCTCATCAATAACACAAATATAGAAGCCATAATAATTGCCATGAATGCAAAAGATAATCCGGGTTATCAGTATAAACCCTTCCACATTTCATGAGACCAATGAGATAAGTGAGGTATCAAGAACTAGAGAGAGTCACATCAATACATGGAAATCACAAATATGGCGACAAGCCCATTTCAATTCAAGGAAAACACAAGTATGGCGACAAGCCCACATATACAGCTAACAATACCAACCTAGTCGGAATACAACTCCACACCATGCCCAAAGTCCTATCATGCTTTCTCCGTCAATCACTACTATACATATACAATTCGCAAATCAAAGTCTAGACATGAGTAAACTATAACCTACCTCAAAGCCGAGCAGGTGCCACAAACTATTTAGCTAGAGCCTTCCCTTTTCAAAGAGCTTCGAACTATCAAAATCGAGCAAATTATAATTCTACATTAGATTACGAGACTAACGATACCCATATTGCCACAAAACCATTCGCAATTAAAACTACCTTTAGAAAAAGGAAACCCCGGGCCCACAAGGGTAAAAGAGGAATATTATAAGAAATTTTGGCCACCTAAGGCTTAGAAAGTCCAATAACCCATAATCATCATAATCTAGTCTCAATTAGGCATCAATTGTTGTTTCAACAAAACCCCCAATTTATAAGAAAACCCTTATTTTCCATACTCACAAACTTAAGTAAAAGAGAAATTCATGCCTAGCAACTAGTTACCCAATGATTTAATGACTAGAATCAAGAAAATCTCCCAACAAAACATGATTTAGAGTAAAAGATGGTCCAAAATTAACCTAGGGTTTATCATCCCAAAAGTGCCAATCTTACCATGGTTTTCTAACATGATTTCTCCACTTATATTGTAACATAAACAAATAAAAAAGGCAGAAGACTTACCCAATGGAAGAATCCTCAACAAGATTAGCAAAATCGCCCGGTAGAACCCCTTTGAGTCTCCAATTTTGTGAATGGAAAGAAATGGTCGAATTAGGGAAATTTAAGGCTTTGAAACGAGGCGCTCGCATCGTACAAGGAGAAATGGCGCGGATGCATACTCATTAAACACCGTAACACACGTGATTCACGCAAACCAAGGCCTGTATAGTCGGGCCCACAGATGCGAACCCCAGTCTGCATAGGCGACACACCAGAAAACCAGAAAATTCTAGTTTTCACCAAGTTCAACCCGAAATCTGACTCTCATCCGAGACACCCCGAATCCAAACCAAACATGCAACCCACTATAAAAACATGTTATGAACGCATCCGCACCCACTGAATTCCCAAATGAGATTATCTTGACCCTGTCAACCCTAAAACCTCAAAACCAAGTTCTAACCCAAGGACCAAAATGCCCCTGACTGTCTCGGGAACTGAACCGAACACCCTACCAAGTCATAATCTACCATCCGGACCTAATGTCATCGACAAAAATCCCAAAAAGACACAATTATCCAAAAGTCAATAATTGGTCAACTTTTTGTCACTTAGTTAACTTAAAAGCTTCTAAATTTCTCAAAAACAACCCCGATCACCTCAACAACCGCTCTACTTATCCCCACGAGCCAAAACCACTCTAACGAAGCTAGGGAAAAGGTCAACAAGGGAAAACGGGGTAAGTACCTAAATCAGCAACAAGCTGAGGATATCTACTACGCATGTCAGCCTCGGTCTCCCATGTAACCTCCTCAACTGGACGATGCTTCCATTACACCTCCACCGAAGCTATATTTTTTTACCTCAACTTTCACACTTGCCTATCCAAAATCACTACCAGCTCCTCTTCGAAGGACAAATTCTAATCAAACAACACCGAGTTCCACTGGATAATGAAAGCCCCATCAAAATGATACGTCTTCAACATAGAAACATGGAACACCGGGTGAACACCTGCAGAGCCTGGTGGTAAAGCCCACTCATAAGTCACCTCACCAATATGTTGAAGAATCTTAAAAGGACTAATAAACCTTGGGCTTAACTTGCCTGTCACGACCCAAACTGGAGGGCCATGACTGGCAGCCGAGCCCTACCTACCGAGCACCACTAACCATGCTTTCATCGCATAATCATAAACAAAGGTTGACCACGAGTGTCATCGGATAGAAATCTGCTAGATCATAAGAGAAATAAGCTAAAAAGGGGGTGCGCACGAAAAGACATACTATATAACTATCTTTGGAAAAAACTGTGTCGACAAGAACATCATGTAATACTATACAACAAAAATATAGGCCGAGGGGGAGCCATACAACGTCTAACTACACCATACCTGTCTACAAGCCTCTACTGGAGTATATGACATAATAAGGTCAGGACAGGGCCCTGCCATACCCGTATGTACACAAAAGTATAACGTACCAAAACACAACAGCAACTCTAGAACAAGGGGAGTGCTCCAATATCAGTTGAATAGAAACCTACAAGGGCGGATCTTTAACCTCTCTGCCTAAAACTACATGCATGAAATGCAGCGCCCCAGAAAAGGGACGTCAGTACGGACAAAGTACTGAGTATGTAAGGCATTAAAGTAACATGAAGGAGACATAAAAGTACATAGGATAAAAGGAATGCAACCTCTATATCTGAACTGCCTCTGAGGGCCAATGATATGCATAAATACCGTGTGCATGCATATATGCGTATATAACGCCTGTTAAGCCTCTATGGGTATCCCATCGTCGCCATCGTCATCGTGTGACTAGCTGATCAGGTGGTAGTACGTATATAACGTCGTCACCTTCCCAATACCCCATATAGATAATACATAATATATGTGTATATAACGCGTGGGGGTCATAGGTCTGTACATATATATATACACACATATGCAATGCATAAATATGATAAGAGTACATCCTGAATCTTTCGGAGTGATGTAAGGTCGTTACACCTTTGAACGTTATGAGATATCATTTTCATCAACAAGTGACTCTATGAATCATACTGAACCTGAAAAACGACTTACTGAAAACAACATTCTAGAACATGAATCAACATGGAACATCCCTAACTACTAAGAATAGAATCATTATGGAGTAACATTACGTTTACGTTCCATTCATAAAGATCATGCCAATAGAAGGAGAGTTATCCTTAACATACCTCAAGTTGTCAACAAAATCCCACAATGAAACTGTCGGGCTAGTATTCCAATCTCCTTAGTCACTACAGTATACCTAGCAGCCAAAAACACAACAACAACCTCATATAAGTCTCTTTAATTCCAGTTCACTACTCACCCCAATATTTACATCAAAATAGCCCAATATACGCTTTGTATACAACACTTATACATTTTCTTCTTCCAATTATACCAAGTATCACATTCTCAATACAATCTCAACACCAACTACTATCCTTTCAACAAGGTTCTAGCTTAAAAACACATCAACAACATGGCTTAAGTTAGATTACATCTCAACATGAACTCAAACTCATGTTTGAACCTTCCCTCCAAACCTAGCATAACCATTATATAAACTCATAAAGATGGAGTTAAGATACAATCTTACCTCAAGCTTAAGAACACATCAACTCCAAGAGTGCTTCACCTTGAAGTATCCTCCAAAGCCATTACCAAGAGGAGAAATAAGCTTCAATAATCACTTTAGAAACTTTAAACACTTGATCTTCACTTTTGATCCTTGATTTTTCTTTGGAGTAGATTAGATATTTTTGGAGAGGGTTTTTTAGAAGGTTAGAGATTAGGGAAAGTGGAGAAAATGAGTTAAAATTATAAGTTTACGAAATATATATAAAAAAAATCACTAAAGTCGACTTAAAAATACGGCCATAGATACGGACCGTATATTTAAATATGGTCCGTATTTCTGGACCGTAAATCTCAACATAGAATTTTGTCTCTCTGCTAAGGGAAGTACGAATCATATTTTTAAATACGGTCCGTATTTCTTTCCTCCAAGATCAAATTCGACGAAACGTATTCTCTTCGATTTGTTCATCTTGTAATCCTTCCAACACATGCCAATCATGAAATTAAACCCTCGTATGCTCAAGATGAACACGTCTAATCTCACATATCCTTGAAAGTAGTTCCACTTTTCAAATCTACAGCAACCATCTCATGAAAAAACTTAACGTACAAAAGTACGGGTATAACATCCTCCCCCCCTTAGAAACATTCGTCCTCGAATGTTAGCACTCTTAGGAGTCTACAAAAATTTCAGCAGAGTCTCCTCTATAATCACACCACTACCAACCTACTACACAGCCCAACAACACAGTACAATGCCATACAGGGCTGCAACAATAAATAAAAATAATGGACCCCCCGACCAACAAAAGTAACTGATAAATAATACATACCTGAAGAAGATGGTCCTGAATGTTGTCTTCGGAATATCTTTCTCTCTGACCCTAACCTAATGATAACCTGATCTCAAGTCTATCTTTGAAAAACATCTGGCACCCTACAACTGATCAAATAAATCGTCAATCCTCAGGAGCGGATACTTGTTCTTTATCGTCATCTTATTCAACTGCCTGTAATCTATACACATTCCCAACGAGCCATCTTTCTTCCTTACATATAATACTAGTGCTCCCCACGGCGACGTACTGGGCCTAAGAATGCCCTTCTCGAGCAAATCTTTCAACTGCTCTTTCAATTCTTTCAACTCAGCAGGGGCCAACCTATAGGGGGGAATAGATATCGGCTGAGTACCTAGTAGCACATCGTTAGCAAAGTCAATCTCCTGCTCAGGCGGAATGCCTAGAAGTTCGTCTGGAAATACATCTAAAAATTCATTAACCACTGGAACGGGCTGATGGGTCGGTGGTTCTGCTTCTACATCTCAGACTCGAACAATGTGATAAATACAACCCCTTTTGATCATCTTCTTTGCCTTGAGATAGAAAATAAACCTACCTCTCGGAGAAGCTGTATTACCTTTTTCATTCTAGCACTGGCTCTCTTGAAAACTGAAATCGGACCATCTTTGTTATGCAATCAACGTTAGCATAACAAGAAGCCAACTCCACACCCATAATAACATCAAAGTCCACCATGTCCAACTCAATCAAGTCTGCTACGGTATGACGATTGGAAATTATAACTACACAATTCCTGTATACTCGTCTCGCTATCATAAGATATCCAACAAGTGTAGACACCTCAAAAGGCCTAATCATTTTAGGTTCTATCCCAAACTTACCAGCATTAGTGACATATGATAAAGTAGATCCTGGGTCTAACAATGCATATATGTCATGGGAGAAGACTGATAATATACCTGTAACAACATCAGGCGACGTCTCAAAATCTTGCCGACCAACTAATGCATAGATGCGGTTCTGTGGACATCTCGAACTCGACGCTCCACCTCTGTTTGTACCATGACCGACTGATGTCTGAGAACCCTGCCCAAGAGGGCGTACTGATGACAAAGAACCAGCTGCAGATCCTGTCGGCTGAACTACACCTCCACCACCTCTCGATGGACAACCTCGCATAATGTGGCCTGGGTGACCGCAGGTATAACACACATCGAAAACCAAATGACACTATTCATCATGCAACTTACCACACTGAGCGCATCGCGGCAGTGATGGCCTCATCTGACTAGAGTCACCTTTGAACTGGAACTGCAAGCTCTGGAGCTTTATCCTGACCCAGAATAAGTGGGTCGATCAAACCTCGATCCTAAAAACTGTGAAGGTGTACTAGTCGCTGAATAGGCTGGACGTCTAGGAAACTGTTGTCTATGATCACCTCGGTACTCACCAAAAGACCTAGAAGATCTAGCTTTCTTGCTCTGACCCCTATCTCGCTCTCGCTCAGCTCGCGGCTCTTTGCTTTCGCTCCTTTAAACTCGGAGCATATGCCTGAATACAAGAGACATCCATACCCTCCTGAAGTGAGGCCGTCATGCAATCATTAATCAAGTGCGGCCCAAGTGCAATCACAAATTGATGTACTCAGTCCTCCATCTCAGCTACTATTGTGGGAGCATACCTAGCCAGTGAGTTAAAGAGAAGACAATACTCCCGCACTCTCATATTCCACTGGCGTAAATTCAGAAAATCTATCAACTCGAGCCCATCGGGCCTCTGCTGGCAAATAACGTCGAAAGAAGGCCTTAGTGAACTCCCCATCATACTGCTGGAGGTGTATTAGCCACTCTACACAACTCTCAAGTCTCATACCACTGGATAGCAACATCTCGCAAACGGTAGGAAGCCAACTCTACTGACTCAGTGTTAGAAGCATGCATTACCCTCAACGTCCTCAGCATCCGATCTATAAAATTCTGCGGGTCCTCATCTGGTTTCGATCCAAAAAATACTGGAGGGTCCAAATTGATGAAGTCTCAAACCCTAGCACTAACAGCTCTATCAACATAACCGGTACCTATACCTTGACGCTGGGCCAGAGCGGCCACTAACTAAGTCAATAACCGAATAACATCTCGTAGCTCCTGGCCTGATACATCATGTGGAGGAATTTGTGGTACTGTAGCTGCAGCCCCTCTAGGATCCGCTGGGACAGAAGGGCTCTGAGAGGACTGAGATGGGGCCTTACTTTGGCACTCACCGTAGCCCGCATCTACTGGTTGCACCCGAATGGTTCCCTCATCTGTCATATCCTTCCCTCTCTGACCGGCTGAAGCTCTCCTCGTCACAGGTATCGCTAAAATCACAGTATGTTATTAGAAGAGAAATCCTGATGATATGGCTCTAACGCATGATCTAAGATACGAAAGAACGAAAATTTTCCTAAAGGCCCTGCAGCCTTCTGTTTGTAAGTGTGGTGCATAACACACCATAAACAAGACTCCGCTAGAAACGGCCTGTAGACAACCCTAGGAGGAACTGCTTTGATACTAAATTTGTTGTGACCCAAATCGGAGGGCCATGATGGGCATTTGGGCCCTACCTGTTAAGCACCACTAACCGTGCTTTCATCTCATAATCATAAACAAGGGTGGACCACGAGGTCATTTGATGGAAATCTGCTAGATCATAAGAGAAATATGCTAAAAAAGGGATGAGCCCGAAAAGACATAATATATAACTATGCTGGACAAAACTGTGCAAGCTGACAAGGCCATCATGGAATACTATACAGAAAAAATATAGGCCAAGGGTAGGGGGCATACAACGTCTAACTATACCATAACTGTCTACAAGCCTCTACTAGAGTATATGACATAATAAGGTCGGGACAGGGCCCCGCCATACCCATTTATACACAAAAGTATAACGTACCGAAACACAACAGTAACCCTAAAACTAGGGGAGTACTCCAATATCAGCTGAACAACAACCTACAGGAGCGGATCGTCAACCTATCGACCTAAATCTGTGGGCATGAAACGCAACGCCCCAGAAAAGGGACATCAGTACGGACAAAGTACTAAGTATGTAAGGCATGAAAGTAATATGAAGGAGACATAAAAGTATATAGGATAAAAGGAATGCAACCTGTATGTCTGAACTACCTCTGAGGGCCAATGATATGCATAAATATTGTGTGCATGCATGTATGCATATATAACGCTTGTGGGGTCATACATATATATATGCGTATATAACGCCTGTCAAGCCTCTGTAGGCATCCCATTTTCATCATCATCATCATCATGTGACCAGTTGATCAGGTGGTAGGCCATATATAAAGCCATCACCTTCTTAGCTTTGAGCTTTTTGAAGCTCTTGTTGACACCTAATTTTCACCTCATAAGACGCGTATTTTAATTTTCAAAATTCTCGAGTCAAAGACGGAGCAAGGATGCACCCTCAAAAAATTAAAATTTCAAAATCCCGAGCAAATTGCAAAAATTAACATTTAATTATTGTTCTGTAAAAAATTGACAATTGCAAGAAAATTACGAGTTATTTGCTTTAACTCGGGAAAATTGTTAATTAAGATGACGTATGAATTATGACTCATTTTGACCGCATTTTTCACATTTTTAATATTCTCCGGAGTAAATCAATATTGGGCTCATTTTGAATTTCGTATTTTAAAACGATGTATTCTAATTTTTATTTCGTCAAAATATTATTTTACGAGGGTGTTTTAAGCTAATTAACTTTAACTATATGTTATGTTTTTAAGAAAAAGTTGTGTTATATTTTATAAAGGGAGGGAGTAAATAATATATTTCCCCCCTTCCCCCCCCCCCCCTCTTAATTTTACGAGTCATTTACACTCTTTTTGCCCTAACTTTGTCTCTCTCTGTTGAGAGAAAACCATGGTGGCTAGGGTTTGTCCTTCATCGCCACCACAGTGCCACCACTGCCAGTGTTACCCTGACGATCTTTGGGGGAGGAACAACCACGTCATTAGGCGGTGTGATATGTCATGGGCGGGGTCATAGAACCCTTAGTCATTTTGTGCTATCACACCTAGATGCCAAAGGACGATTAAGGTTGTTATCCCTCAAGGATCCTCATCATTAAAGACAAGTATTGTCCTTTTTTCCCAACGTTTTGATTTGTACAACGTTAGTACGATTTATTTTAATTTTTTCTAGTTTGTACTATTTTGATCCTTGCTGTTGTACAATTTGCGAAGATTTAGGGATTTTAGTACGACTTAGTACGATGTGTTGTATTTATTTTGTCATTACTTGTTTGAATTTGATTTTGGTGACGAGATTAGGAATTTAGGGGGAAATTCGGTTAGGGAAACCTAGAATATTCCATTTTTATCCCTAAATTGATTTTTGCATGCTATAAATAGAAAAAGGTTGTGATATTTTAGAGGGGGATTTTTTTTCCCGATTGAACTCATACTACTCTACTGCTAGGGTTTTGAGTTCTTCATCATAATCTTCCTAAAACTCTACTACTTATATACCTATACTACCAAGTTTATACATATACTATAATATACTACTATAATATATAAGATATTACCCGAGACTACTATATTATATTCTGAAAATCAAGAAGAAAAGGCTTTGCAAAAGGTTTTTGAGTGATTGTTGTTGAAGAACATTGATTCAATCTCACCATTTGATCATTGGGTTGCCTTGCAAGAGGTAATATCACTATTCTCTTATTTTATTCAGTTTCAGTACCTATATGAGCTTGAATAATTGTCTCATTGCTTAAATATATGCTTGGAGACTTTGGTTAGTTGATTTGAATACATTTTTGCCTTAGTCTAGTCGATAATATAGTTTTGATAATGTTTAAGTTGCTATAATATGACTGAGTTGATTTGAATCATGTTTGATGTTCTCTTTGTTTTTTTTTTTTCTGGACTCCTGGAACTTAAAGGATAAGACATGATGATTGTACTGTGAATTTAGTCTTGTTATAGTAGGTTGTTTGTGTTTCTAGCTTTGTTATGTTGATTTTTGTTAGAATTTGGCACTGTTTCATTAGAAATCGAGATACTTAGCTTTGTTCTTACTAATTTCTGCTCATTATGTTATGAAGATGATCTTGTCTTGTTAATTTTAGACTAAATCAGTTTTAGTTGCTTGTTTGACATTTTTCTTGACCTAAATGATTCTCAAAAGTCTAATACATGGCTTCCAACTTGGTTTTCATTATAAAGAACTTGAATTTTCAAGAAATTTTGCTAAGCTTAAATTTATAGAAAGAGAAACTAATCTTGTGTCTTTTAGTTGATGAATCACCTTAAGCAGTCTAATTTTTTTTGAAATGGTAGTTTGAGTTCTTGAAACTTTCTTGCTGATTAGAGTTTTGGAATCTTGAAGCTTATTCCTAAATCTATGTGTATTGGTTAGCCTTTATCTGAAAATTGCCTAAAAAAGGAAGAAAAGGAGGGTGTTTTACCTAAACTATTGTGTGTGGGTCTCATTCTTGTGATAACTAGTCTTCCTTCCTTTTACTAATCCTTCACCTAGATTGCTATGAAAACTGTTTATGTCTTGGTTTAGAATTTGAAGTGTTAAATAGGCAGACTTCATGTATTCTTGTTCTTTGAATAAGTAGAAGTATAAAAAGGGTCTAAACTGAACCTAGAAAGTAAAAATTGGAACTTAGTAGTAGCTCAGTTTCTTGTTCTTTCCCTCTAAGTGTTTGATTCTTGGAGACTTGATCTTCAATTAAATTTCTTTTCTGAAACTGTGCTATGAGTTGATTAAGATTTGAACCTTGTTGAGCTTACTATCATGCTAAAATAGAGAACAAAATTTGCTTTTTGAAAACAAATAGGCTGCTTGCTTGCTTATACTTGCCTTGCTAGTTATTTGTAATTTCAGATCTATATATGCACATGTTTTTTTTTTACTCTTTCTTGTGTTGTTTAGCCTAAGTGTGATGTTTTAGTGACCTAGGATAGAATCATGTTCCTTTATGACCGTAGTTTAGTTTTCTCTGAACTTGTAAGTGTTTCCATGTGAACTGCCTATTGTCTGTGACTTCTTTTGTGACCTTAACTGATCCATATTTACACCTAAGATAGACTCATATCTGCCCTGATTATTGTGAACTTGTTTAATTTTGTCTTAAGTCACTTTTTTGCAACCTAATAAGACCTTTGTGTAACTCCTACTCCTTGTGTGGATTTTAGTGTGCAAACTCTGAATGAGTCTTAGCATAAATATTCATTTAGGGATCCTGTCAATGCTTTATGAGACTAGATATGTACTAAAATGATTTTAAATTGTTATATCCCGTATTTTGTACGTCGGGATATTCCGAGACAAGTGTGAAAAGTTAATGGTAAGACTATTTTCCGATTTTGTTTTAAGGCATAGGTTGCCTATGAGTTCATTGGAAGGAAATATTAAGGAAATTTGGGGCTAAAAGTGAATTAAGTTTGTAACTTTCCGAGGCGGACTCGGATTGGTTTGGGATATGATTACGATCCTTATGGTTTTGTTGACACGTTTATGGAATGCTATGTTTCCGAATAACGTCCGAAAGATATTTGATATACTATTGTCCGATGTTTCAAATGACATTCCGTTCAGACCACTTCATTGAGTCTGCGATTATGATTTTATATGCATATGGTTTCTCACTACTCTGCTCGTGCAAGCTCAATATGTCTTTCACCGAGTCCCGGGCCGGGTACGCATTCGTGCAACTTCTCTGCATTATTCACCGAGTCCCCTCGCAGAGGCCGGGTACGCTATATATATATATATATATATATATATATATGTATGATGATATGATGATGTGATGAGATGGAGATGGCGGCCAGGATGGCATACTGAGTCCCTTGCTAGCGGGGCCGGGACACGCTATTCACCGAGTCCCTCACTAGAGGGCCGGGTACGGTATGTATATATATGTAATGGCATGATGACATGATTATGATATGATTTACTCACCGAGTCCCTCACTAGAGGGCCGGGTACGGTATATATGTACGATAATATGATGATACGATTATGATATGATTTTGTTTACCGATATATGTATGTGTATGACAAAGGTTTTTCAAAGGCAAGCCTTATGATTTTTCGTACTCTTTACTTCGGTCGTGATCCCGCCTACTACATTTCATGCTTTACATACTCGGTACATATTCCGTCACGACCCCTTTCTTCGGGGGCTGCGTTTCATGCGCGCGGTACACCCGGTATGAGTTGAAGACATTAGCGGAAGTTGCTCGGCGGGATTGGCGAGCTCCGGTTGCTCGGAGGCTTTGCCGAGTCAAAGTAATATGTTATAGTATTAAGTTCTGTGTTAGAGACTTTGCGGACGACGGTGTCGTGGGTATAAGATGTCGGTTATGTAAGCTATATGTAAGCCGATGTGTTATTACGCATTGTATTATAAGTTCCATATGTTTCTATATGATACAGATTTTCTTTGGTTCGGGAAAGGTAAAAAGCATGTTATTTTTTGGAAAAAAAAAACTTTCGTTATGTATTTATGTTACGATTTGAGAGCCAGCGTGATTATGAGTGTTATGTGAGTCAGCGAGTTCGCTCAGCCCTAAATAAGGGTCGGGTGCCCATCACACGCTAACGAGAAATTAGGGTGTGACAAATTGGTATCGAGCGGTTCGTCTTGGGGGTTGCCGCAAAAGTCGTGTCCCGGAGAGTCTTTTTACGGTGTGAAGCGCGCCACATTTATAAACGAGGAGGCTACGGGGCATCTAGGATGGTTACTCTTCTTTGATATCTTAGATCGTGCCGTAGAGCCAAGTCGCGTGAAATGAGATTTCTTTCGCTAACCTTGATTTCGGCGGAGAAAAATGCCGTCGATAGAAGGCGATTCGCGATATTGGAAGCTACGAAGCACGCGAGGGTAAGCAACGGTACGATAGATACATGTCGGGTAAGATATGGAAGTATGATTGAAATACAAGTTGAGATCAAAAAGGGAAAGTAAACAAGAAAGTGTGACAGGTGCCGATTGAGTTGGGCATACAAGGTATGTTTATTATTTTTGTACTGTCGATGATGTTGGGAGCCCTGTGAGGCCGTGATATGATGCGATATGTATATATATATATGTTGGCCCTGTGAGGTATTGTTGGTATTTCCTGTGTACAGGTTTGATATAGTGACAGTTACAGAGGAAACTCTGCCGAAATTTTCCCAGAAATAAAGTGAAAATGAGGTATAGGTTGTGGTAGGTCTGGAAAGGTCGAGCCAATAGTAATGATAAAAAATTGACTAAGTTACGAGTATGGCCGACACCGAGAAAGAAGTTAATTGTTGAATTGGGCATAATGGTAATTAGAAATTCGATATCGACACGGTGAAAGGAATTTGGGAAAGACTTGTAGCCACCAACGGTGATCCGAAAGGGGTGGTACGTTGTGACGGAGTGTTATTTAAGGTGCTAACCGAATTAACAAGTAAGGATGAATTACGACGAGTTGATAGTAAAAAAGTAATAGTACGATTAAGACAAGAGTACGGAGGAAAAGAATCGTGATGGATATGAACGTATTGATAAGACAGTTGGGAAATATTAAAGATAAAGTTGGCTAGAAAAGAAAAAGGGTTACGAAGTGGCACATTGTAGGGTCGATCATGAGTAAGATATAATGCGAGCATGATGAAGATTGTTATGAAATAAGTAAAGCCTAGTGAGAAAGTGGCCAAAGCTACGATGTGATCTATGTAGCTGGAATATAACGGCAAGTGTGAAACGGAAAAGTGAGCTATGGAGCGAATAAGCAAGACTTATCAAGTTTTGTAAAGAGAGTTTGGAATAAGCGTTATACGATAGTGGAAATGATAGTGAGCGTAAGAAAAGAAAGGGTAATCGGAAGGAGAGAATGGGAAGAGAGCGAGATAACAAAGATAATAGTAGATTATGACATGTGTAGCTAAGGACACAAGTACTATAAGTGACGGGAATGTGAAAGACTCGGTTACAGAAGAGACGAGGAACGGGGCAAAATGGGAGCAGAAATCCAAAGGCCGGTAATCAAGCATCTATAAGTAATGACGATCAAAGTGAGCTCGTCGCCATTGGGGACCTGAAAGTTCAGGACGAAAGGTAATCACATCCACAGGTGAAAGGCGAATACCGAGGACCAAAGGAGGGCAAAATAGTAATTGTGTTACGAGGGCATGTTGAAATCTGTGAAGGCTTCAATTTACCCCAGACTACGTGACGGAAGTCATGCGATAAAGTGGACGCAGTTATACGGGCGTTAAAGTGTCGTATTCCGCCAGAGTTCCGAGGTTAAGCGTGCTAGAGTGAGAGAAATCCTAGGATGGGTGACCCCCCTGGGAAGTTTTCTGAAAGTTCTATAAATTCAGACGCAAGAAGTGAATGAGGAGTTAGAGTGACTTAAGGACAAATTAAGAGTCCGAGGGTGGCGGGGCGTAAACCCTAAAGGTCGCGCGTAATCCGGGGCGAATTAGACCGATAAAGAGGGAGAAAGTGCATCACAGTTCTAGGATTAGGGTGAATTGGAATAGTGTTTGGAGATATCTTGTAAACAAGATAGTAGGGACTATATTTGTACATAGGTACACACAGGATATCCTGTACATGGTTAGATCAGCGGATATATGTATTCCGGTAATCAACGTGGCGGTATATGGAAGGCACTAATTGGACAGAATAACGAGGTTCAAGTGGAAAAAATATATAAAGAGTGCAAATGTTACAAGGCAAGCTGATGTTGTTTTCACTACAAGTTAAGCTTGGAAAGTGTTAGTGCAACGACATTTGGAAAAGAAAGAAAGTGAGTAAACGAACGGCAACGGGAACCAAAATGTCGGAATAGAAGCGCCGCCTAATTAAGATTGGAAATACGGATATAGAGCAAAGTAAAATTGGGTAACAGTATAAGTACACCCCTAAAGGGGGGAAGCGAGGGAGAGAGATACAAGTGTAAGACGAAGACAATCGACACTACAATGTCCTGGATACGAATGTTTGGGCCGCAGGTAAAGTTCTTTGCTGAAATAAGCTAGGGAGATCGAAAAGCCAGCAGTAAAGGAATAGAGGTCAGGATAATAATCGAGATGGCGCTGAGAATTAATTGTAAGTATCCGGAATAACCTGATATTAGGAAATGAAGACTTAAAGAGGGGATATGACAAAGGAAGGTAACGAGTAGCTTACGGAGACATTGTGAAAGGTAGTACGGCTATACGGGATCAGAGGATAAGATGTAGGCAATAGAGTGGTTGCTAACAGTAGAAAGTTTCCTATGGTAGAAAGTAAGAAAATCAGGAAAAAGGGGTATGACAAGGTAGACTCCTAGCAAATGCGAGTACGGGAGTAAGATGTGGAATGGTACGAACTAGGAAAAGGAACGCTCGTGACTAAGATTAAATATGCAGGTCGTGCGAGGGCAGTCCTGCTACCTATGAATATTTATACACTGGAGGTAAGACCCAGTAAGTGCTTAACGAGAACAGTTTAGGGTCGGTAACAACAATACGGTGAGAATACTTTGAGTGCATTAAGGAAAGATGTTAGGATGGGTTGAGATAAATTACCGAGGGGGAACTAGTACTGAGAACGAACAGGACATGCTTACGGCTGAATAAAAAAAAATGTATTCCGACGCTGGTGGAGGAGAAGAAAGGTAAAGATAAGGTGAAACTTAAGGATTAGTGGAGCTTCCGTTGAGGCACTGTGGCGGAATAATAGCAGAAAGGAAATGACTTGCGAACCTGGGGAGGAAATGAAAAAGGAATATGATTGGTAAATGGGATTGTATGTTATGGTAGTAAAGGAAACCCCCCTCAAGATCCTTAAGACCCTATGCGACTAGTTGAACATTCGAGGACGAATGTTCTAAAGGGGGGAAGGATGTTATATCCCATATTTTGTACGTCGGGATATTCCGAGACAAGTGTGAAAAGTTAATGGTAAGACTATTTTCCGATTTTGTTTTAAGGCATAGGTTGCCTATGAGTTCATTGGAAGGAAATATTAAGGAAATTTGGGGCTAAAAGTTAATTAAGTTTGTAACTTTCCGAGGCGGACTCGGATTGGTTTGGGATATGATTACGATCCTTATGGTTTTGTTGACACGTTTATGGCATGCTATGTTTCCGAATAACGTCCGAAAGATATTTGATATACTATTGTCCGATGTTTCAAATGACATTCCGTTCAGACCACTTCATTGAGTCTGGGATTATGATTTTATATGCATATGGTTTCTCACTACTCTGCTCGTGCAAGCTCAATATGTCTTTCACCGAGTCCCGGGCCGGGTACGCATTCGTGCAACTTCTCTGCATTATTCACCGAGTCCCTCACTAGAGGGCCGGGTACGCTATATATATATATATATATATGTATGATGATATGATGATGTGATGAGATGGAGATGGCGGCCAGGATGGCATACCGAGTCCCTTGGGGCGGGGCCGGACACGCTATTCACCGAGTCCCTCACTGTAGGGCCGGGTACGGTATGTATATATATATGTAATGGCATGATGACATGATTATGATATGATTTACTCACCGAGTCCCTCACTAGAGGGCCGGGTACGGTATATATGTACGATAATATGATGATACGATTATGATATGATTTTATTTACCGGTATATGTATGTGTATGACAAAGGTTTTTCAAAGGCAAGCCTTATGATTTTTTTCGTACTCTTTACTTCAGTGTGATCCCGCTTACTACATTTCATGCTTTACATACTCAGTACATATTCCGTACTGACCCCCTTTCTTCGGGGGCTGCGTTTCATGCCGCGCAGGTACACCCAGATGAGTTGAAGACATTAGCGGAAGTTGCTCCAGCGGGATTGGCGAGCTCCAGTTGCTCCGGAGTGCTGCCGAGTCAAAGTAATATGTTATAGTATTATGTTCTGTGTTAGAGACTTTGCGTACGATTGTCGTGGGTATAAGATGTCGATTATGTAAGCGGCTATGTAAGCCGATGTGTTATTACGCATTGTATTATAAGTTCCATATGTTTCTATATGATACAGATTTTCTTTGGTTCGAGAAAGGTAAAAAGCATGTTATTTTTCGAAAAAATAAAAAACTTTCGTTATGTATTTATGTTACGATTTGAGAGCCAGCGTGATTATGAGTGTTATGTGAGTCAGCGGGTTCGCTCGGCCCTAAATAAGGGTCGGGTGCCCATCACACCCTAACAGAAATTAGGGTGTGACATAAATGACTATTCGAGACCTTGGCAACTTAAAAATGGGCTAAAATCAGAAGCTTTGAGGCCTGGAAAATAGCAACATACCTGTGATATGACCCTAAGCTTGCTTAAATTAACATTGGTTTAGAAGACACAACTTTAGACCTGCTACTTGATCCTATGACACTTTGTTATGACATAAATGAAACCAAAAATGATTCATTTCCATTTAGTTAGTTTAAGAATGATCTAAAGATGAATTTTCTGAAAAAATCATGTGACATTATTAGCTTTTATTGAGACTAGACTAGTCACTTGTTTGTTTGCCTATTTGTCTTGCCTTGTTATTTCTGAACTTTGCTAGGCATATGAAGATAAAAGTGATCTTTCTTAAACTTGTTTGATATATTTGAGACTGTCTAGATGGAGAGTTGGTAAAAAATAGGAAAGCTGTAAGATTTGCAGTCAAATTTTGATCCTAGAAGAGTCTAAGTGTCCTGGATTTTGTGTGTGTTTGTTGGCTTCATTCCTGAGAACTGCAAAAAAAGAATAAGGGTAAGAAGTTTATAAGAAACTTGGCTTTTTTGTGTAAAATTTGAAACAGCAAAACTAGAGATAGGTCTATAAGTGGTTTGCTTGGATTTTACCTCTGAATTTCTGAGATTTCCCTATGTCTCACTCACTTGATGTCCATGAAACTTACTACCTGTAACTTATGATTTTTATCTTTGGTATAAGGCTATAGTGTGGTGAAGTCCCCTTCTTCACATAGGTCATTAAAATCAGTAGAAAAGACTAAAGAATAAGGTCTAGCTGTCCTTGGAAGAATTGGCTGTGATCATGAGATTTGTCACTTCCTTTACTATTTACTTGTTGATTTGAATATTATTTTATGTGTCATTTGTACCTTTATACCTACCTTACTGTTAAAGACTCATTTGTGCACCTAACTCACTTAGACTAAGTAGGATACCCAGAAAAGGGTCTTAAGACCAACTTGAAAAGGTAAGTATGATGTCTACATTCTTCCTTTTGGTATCCATTTGTGAAACCTGAATATGGTTCTGTCATTTACCCCCATCCCCCCTTCTTTATGTGCTTATTTGAATTGAAGCTATGCGTAACATGCTGAATTGAGCCTAAGATAGTGTCATGCACCCTATCTATCTTTGTTTGAAGCCCCTACTTGCTACCTGTGTATTTTCTGTTCAAATTCTGCAAAATGGACTAAGTGTGAACTATTTGGAGGGCCTGCTAATGCTTTAATGAACCTGTACTTGCCTATCTTGCTGTCTTTGGACTTGTTGGGATTGAAACTAAGCTAAAATGATCATAGACTGGCAAATACCTTTGATTGATAACAAACAGACTTGAAAAAATGATCTTTGACATTTGAATTGGTTCATTCTTTGGATTGGTGTGGCTTCTAAGTCATTGGAACCCTAGTTTTGCCCCTCTATGGATTACTGATTCCTTAAGAACTGGAAATAGAAACATGTTGGTGTGTTTGGTAGTTTGTTTGTGTATCCCTCCATCTTATGGTGTTTGATCACTTGTTCACTGCCCATTCCCCTTAGCTAGTTCCTGTCTTTTCCTTCTTCCCTAAAAATTGAAAACTAAGACTATGAGTGTGTTGGTTGTGGCCTTAGCCTTGTTCATTCTCTCTCTCACTGTTTAGTTTTGTACCTCTTTGTTCCTTACCCTTCCATCATTATTGTTACTTGCTTGGCTATCCTGAAGTTTGCCATACTCTCTTGGCCGTCCGTTCGTTTATGAATCATTTTGACACTTTTGTGCTTTGCATTACCTATCCTTGCATTATTTGGATCCCTTTGGACCCTGATTGTTTTCTGTGATTAGTAGTAAGGCTCTTGATTTGAGATTAATTAGGCTACATTAGTTTAGGTAGGCTGCATTAGTCCCTCTAAGTGTTGTTGGATCATTTATTTGTTTTTGTTGGTTCCTTGAGGTCTTTTGAGTCTATTAAAACTAATTAGAAATTTAAGATTAGCTAAAAAATGAGATGTTGAGGGATTTATGTTACAGTGTTGGTTCTTCTTGAAGTGAGTATTAATTGAGAATAAGTATGTATATTGGGTATATTTGAGGGTTTCAAAATGTTGACTTAGCTTTCCATTAGGTGGATAAAGGGTATGCCCTTCATGGTCATGGGTATTCAAAATGTTGACTTAACTGCTGGTACGATTCATTATATGTGGGCTTGACCCAATTAATGCTGTATTTCATTTTTGGCTATGTAATAATTGTAGGCTTTAATTTTATTACTCGAGTTTAATTTGTGGATGTATTGTAATGTCATATATACTCGTTTGCATTTTGTCCATCTAAACCTGTTGGTGGGCCCCAATAGGGCCCACTAACACATCTAGATCGAGTCAACCCGTCTCTTGGAGCGTAAACATGGAGCGTATGCATTTTGGACCCGAGCTTGCCCCGTTACATAATAACTTTTTCTATTGGGCTTGGTCGGCCCAATCTCCCTATCTCATATATTTGTGTACTTCAATTTGCAATTATTTGCTTATAAAATTGGGACTCCTTAAATCGGTTATTACTCATTTATAGTCGTCAAAACCTGATTTTTATACTTTGCAAAAACGATTTTTGAAGAAATTGACATAACGTGAAAGGGACTGATTTTATAAATGTTGGACAAAAAATAAATAAATGTTTTTTTCATAAATTATGGGACTAATTTAGACTCTTTAACAACTTATGGACTGTTATGGGGACTTATGGGCTATAGATTATTCATGGACTGATTTGGACCAATTTGGATTGTTGTAAAACTTGGACAATTTTAAAATTTAAAAGGACTAAATTGAGCTAAAGTGTCACGACCCGAGCTACGGGCCATGACGGGTATCCGGGGCTAACCACCGAACACCACTCATTCCGTTACCTATAAGCTCTCATTCATAATACTTGCTCAAGTTCATGAAAATATATCGTCATTTAAAGCAATATTTACTTTTATAACATAAGCCCTTCGGCTATCAAAATAATATATATACACGCACATACATATACATGTAACTCATGGGACCATACTACCCACACATGCGTATCTACGAGCCTCTACTAGAGTACTAGACATATGGACGGAACAGGACCCCGTCGTGCCCAATCATGGATATACACATATATGTACCAAAAGAATAATCAAGGGCACCTCCGGACAATGGAGTGCTCACAAGTCAGCTACTAGCTCCTATGGATCTAAGACCGTCTCCCTGCCTACCTGTGGGTATGAACACAGCGTCCAAAGAAAACGGACGTCAGTACGAACATTGTACTGAGTATGTAAGGCAGGAATGAAATAAGCATAGTAAGAATATCATAAGTCATGAGATGAGGATACAACCTGTGTACTCTATTAAGCGTAGATACATTTCATATACATGCATCATACATAAGTATATCGTGTGCATCACCATAGCGTATGTCTTATCATATCATATATACATCATCGTGCCACACATGCATCATCACATCAATCATACATCATCATGTCGTTAACCCGCGTCCGGGTAACCATCATATGCCGCCCACTAGTGGTGTCATGCCCGGCCCTCTAGGCTCGGTGAAATCAAGCTTCCGCCGTAGCGGTGACATGCCCGGCCATCTAGGCACGGTGGAATCGTATGCAGCCCGCCTTAGCGGTGACATGTCCAGCCAATTAGGCGCGGTGGAATCACATCATCATCATCATATATCATGCATCATCATAGATTCATCACTATCATTCGTTTTATGAACACGTCATGGCATCTATTACAATTCAATATCATTATACATATATCATCAATTCGTATATTAGAAC
Source organism: Lycium ferocissimum (assembly GCF_029784015.1). Lineage (NCBI taxonomy): Eukaryota > Viridiplantae > Streptophyta > Magnoliopsida > Solanales > Solanaceae > Lycium > Lycium ferocissimum. The sequence goes on from NW_026727436.1 coordinate 32,021, forward strand.
TTGAAAGTAAGTATAGTCGTGTCGGGTGACGCAAGGTCGTGGACCCCCGACTTCCTTATGGAGCATTCGTAAACATTCTGCCTCACATTGAAGGAACAAGCATAAGGTGAGTGTATACAATGATCAACATCAATGGGCTACGTATAGCTCCTTTAGCTTAATTTGAATATCATATCATAGGCTATAGCATCTCTGTTACACCTGGGAAAATTTCGCGTTATCAAGACTGTGGACGGCGTAGTATGAGCTCAGGGAAGAGCAGAGTTACACAAGGATTATGGATGAAGATTATGTTATCTGAGCATAAGAACATATATATGACATTTGGAGAGTGTATGGAGTAAATCGGCTAATATGATCACTCGATGATAGCCCTCGAAACCATGAGTTAAGGTGGGGCCCACATGTCGGGATTTTGTAAAGGATATATTAAAAGTGATACAAGTAGTACATGGAAAGTTGAGCAAGTCCTAAGAAGGACCCATAAGCCAAATATGGACATAAGCCCTCCAAAAGGACGATTTAAGGAAACGTTTTCGAGTAATCTGACTTGGAGGGGCAAAAACGGCATTATAAGTTTGGCATTTGGAAAACTACCAAGAATAAATGTTGTAGACAATTGAAAGAGATTTCCAACCATTGGTCGTGGTCCCTCACACGATGTCGGAATCAAGAGTTATAGCCATTCTAAGAGCAAGACCCCAAGCTGCCAAATGGTTCCGCGGGCCCCACATGAATAAGTCGGTGGAACCGACCTAGGGGGGATATAAATACCCCATCAGCTCATTTTTTTCAGCATATTAACATTCCAAAGAGTACTAGAATCCTCTCAAAACATCTCCCAAATATTATAGTCCGATAAATCAAGAATTTGACAAGATTACGCCAAACTAGTCGGTGAAAGGCGATTGTTCTTGCTTCTACTTAAGCTTGGTATTGGAAAAGGTTGATGTGGCTGAGTTTTTTTCAAGCATAAGGTATGTTATTTATCCCATCTTTTATGTTGAGTTTATTTGAAGGTCTAGCAAGCCTTAAAAATGAAACTAGTCATGGAGAAAAGGTCATAGAGTGTTGTATTGTAGTTGTTGTGTTTATGGGTTGTTTTGGACGTGTTGTGGCCATGTGGATGGACTGATTTACGCATATAAAAATGGTATCTAACATTGTTGGCGTGTTGATGAGATTATACTCCTTGATTGGGATGGAAGAAAGTGCGTATTGTTGTTGTATGTTGAAAAAAAACGTCGTGTGGGACGTTTATGGAATATGTTGGTATGAATAATAGTGTTGTTGATGTTGGTACTATTGGTGTTGTTGATTGGTTGCTGAATTGTAATTTTGGGCTAGGCATATAAACGGGGGAGAATCTTTTTCGATTTTCTTGAGAATATAGAATAGTTTGATTTGAAATTTGGTACAAGTGTGCAATAAAGAGTCTAACGTTAGTGTGAATCCTTTTAAGTGTAGGCTTACGAGTTTGATGAATAAGCGTAGCTAATAAGAGGTGGAACAATGTATGTAAAGCTTACCCTTTCTTTCTTTTGGCATGTCTTAGATGTAAGTAAGATATGATACGAGCCTTGGGGTAACACACATCTTATTAGGGTGTGATGGGCACCGACACCTTACTTAGGGCCGAGCGAACCCTCGGACCATATCAAATGTATTACGCCAACTTTTTAAACCAAATAAGATAAAATACGTAATTTTTTTTTCCGTAAATACTCTTTCTCGTAGCTTCAAACCGAACAAAGCTATAATCATACAAAGCTCAATACATAACACAACCGACATATCGGCTGATGGAGCCGCATACCGTTAAAAATCACACCCACGACGTCGTCCGCAAGTCTCTAACATATATATATATATATATACAAACTCGACTCGCAACACTCCGGGGAGCAAGTGGAGCCGCCAACACACGAACATCTTACAATGGCTGCTAATCAACCGGGAGTACCTGCGGCATGAAACGCGACCCCGACACACGGGGGTCCACGGAATGTGTGCGAGTATGTAAAGCCGTAAATGACAATCGCATATAAGCCAATCCGAAGTACGGGAGTGTGGTCGACAAATCATAAGACCAAATGTACAAAATACGTATATCGATTGTCAAAACACTTACTTTCAGCCAAAAATAGTGCAAATCAAAGGCATGCATGGTGACGAGAAATATGATCACCATACCACAACACATCACCACATACACACGGTACTGTGGGACATATACCACGCCAAGAAAGGGGGATCATAACACATCATAGCGGTACCCGGGGGAACACAAATAACATAGTCATATCCGACGAGAAGGGAACCGATAAGCATAATAATCCATATAATTAAATCGGGGACGGACATGTACCACAAGTACAAATCATTTATACGGTGAACGAGAGACATGTAAAATACTCGGAATACCAAATGCTTAGCGGGGACAGTACCACAACGCTTCTATCTCATGTCATGTAGAAAAATAGAACACGGTAACCGAGGACCGACATGTAAGCGACCGATCATAAACCGAACACATCACACATATCATATTCACACACACATGCTACTATATCGGCCACATACTCATATTAGAATATTCATATAGGGCACTTCATAGCTGGGAGCACTCATATCAAATCACACACACATACACCGCCAAGAATGTCAATATCACACATACCGCGGTCAAGTATCTAGCGGCAACATCATACATACATGTCAAGTATCCAATGCAACATCATACATACCGCGGTCAAGTATCCGGTGAAAGAACATCATACATACACGCGGTCAAGTATCCGAAGTAGCCAACGTATATATTTCTTTTATACAAACTCACGTCGGCAAAAACAAACCATTCTTTTAAAAACATCATACATACCGTGGTCGAGTATCCATTACTCGAAACATCATACATACCGCGGTCAAGTATCATAATCACGTGTCAATAACACACATACGAATGAGCGATTAAATAATTAAGTTATCTTCCCAAAATCCGATAACCAAATACATTTACTAACATCGGCAAGTGTAAAGACAAGTTCGTGTTTATCGGAATTAGTATACAAAAATTACAACTTTACCGAAATCGTTCTTATGTCAAAATGTATTATCAAACTCAATGAAATGGTTAAAGTAATTATCTTATAATAGTCGGAGCAATGGTCAAAAGTTCTCTTTTCAAAATCACGCAAATACACCAAACAGGCGACATAGAGAGATCTCGGAATGCGTGGGCCCCACCTCGGTCAAATTGAGGCGGCGTATCCCAAACTATGATCGTTAGGCCTTACAAGGTCATATATATAAGATTCTAGGCCCTCCAATATCATTTGGACAAACTACGGATGTTTAAGCGCTTATTTCAACAAAACAAGACATTTTCAATTCAATTCATCGAATGGTGCGGGTAAATTTGGACGTAGATTCCAAAGAGTAGTAGTCGTCCCCGAGACCCGAATTCAAACCGTCACACTCTAGGACATGCCAAGAGAAAGGAAGGGTGTTTCCTACATACCTTATTCGCTCCCTCAAGCTTGTCAAAACTCAATTCCCCGTTTCCTCCGTAACTCGCAATTGGTCACATTTACCAATTGTCATTTATAAGCTTTAAGGCTAAAATTTGGAAGTAGTGCTTGTTTATGAAAATTCCGACAAAGACTTCTATACATATAACATCCCCGAGAATCATCTCTATTAAAAAATATCAACAACAAACCCAACAACATCAACAATCATCACAAACCGCATTATGGCACAAGTAGTCTCCTTCCACATAGTTCAATAATTTCCATCCAAACCTCACATTATCAAGCTAACATCAACATTTTCCATATTCATTAACTAACTCAATATTATTCAATACATCTCTGATAACGTCCAAACAATATTCACAAATTCAAGCATTCCCTACCAATTCCATATTCTATCCAAAGCTTCCACAAATGCAACAACGCTTCCAAATCATATTGTTTTCCTTCTAACCTCCCTAACAACAACCATAACTAACATTTAGGACTCTAATTCCATACTTATATAAAAACCATATAAATTCACATAATTTCTCATAATTACGTACAAGCAATTCCAATGCCAATTCAAGTCATTAAACCTTTATTTGCATCACCAAGGTCACAACAACACAACTAACAAACTAATGGAACTTGAATTCATTCCTCCTCCACACCAACATGGCTCACGGCCAAGCATGCTATTCACGCACACACGCTATGCACACACACACACCCCACTTCCATAATTCCCATCTACTCTTAATCATTATAACATGCAAACTTATTTCATAACACAAGAAAATGGAATTCTTACCTTTTTCTTCAATTTCAACTTTGTCGCAAACGTCGCTCTTTCGCTAAACCAATTATATCACGTCGAGAGCGTCCTAAACTTGACAAGAATAAGATTTTTGGGATCAAAGTAGAAGGCTCTGGAAATTTTTTTTCTTTTTTTTTTTCTTTCTTCTTGGCCGAAACGGCCTTTCGTTTTTCGCTCTTGATTTTTTGTTTTGTGTCTTCGAAGTTTCTAATGGATAATAATCCTTATATTAATCTAGCATGAAAAATCTCATGGCTTGGGCCATTACACCTGATGCCACTCCCCCTATTGGGCCTTGATTTTCCTTTTTTTTGCTCCAACAATTTGGCTAAATTTTGTAATTTCATGAAACAAATTTCCAAAATTCCGATTTGTCCTTAACCTTCCTCGATAATTCCCGCACCAATGTTTTCCATAGCCGACATATTGATACTAGTAGAATCCAAATATGGCCTTATTTCTTATACAAAGATTATTCCGAACTTTCCAAATATGCAAAAAATGTCGGATATAACAAAGAAGCTTACCCTTTCTTTCTTTTGGCATGTCTTAGATGTAAGTAAGATATGATTGACACAGCTTCGGGGTAACCCACTCTTAAGTTCCGAGCATGTCTACGATTTTTTATTCACTTCTTGATATCGACCTTCATAATATGGTCGAGCCATTGCTCTCGAGTCTTTTGTATGATTGGATAGTACATATAGACAAAGAGTTCATTTTTCTAAAGGGTTCTATGTTGAATAATGTCCGTAACTTTCATGAACGGGCTCGGATTGCTTTGATATGTTCGTAAAGTGTTCTCTAATGCATAATGTAAATGGAACTTTCATGGGCGGGCTCGGATTGGTTTGATACATGTCTATGATCTCTAAGATTCTCTTTTAACGTAGTCCTAATGGCAATTATAGAACGGATTTAATATGACTATCGTTTTAATGCTCGAGCGTAATTACTTACTTATCTATTGAGTCCGAAATGATGATTTTATATGCATATGGTTTCTCGCTACTCGTTCGTGCTAGTCGTTATTACTTCTTTCACGTCCCCGCCAGGGCATGTATTCGTGCACAACTCCATTTTGCATTATTCACCGCGTCCCTCACTAGAGGCCGGGGCACGTTATATGTATATGATGATATTCACCGCGTCCCTCACTAGAGGGCCGGGAGCACGTTATATGCGGTATATGATGATATTCACCGCATCCCCCTCACTAGAGGAGCCGGTGTTATATCCCGTATTTAGTACATCGGGACAATGGGAAGGTTAACCATGATAAGTTAAGGACAAGACTATTCGGGAGGCGAAGTAGAGACTTTTAACCACGACTTTGTTTTAAGACATAAGTTGCTTATGATTTTAATGGCATGGAATATTAAGAAAAAATTTGAGGTTAAAAGTGAATATTGGAAAGTTAAAATCCATGAAATAAAAATGGCCAAGTGGCCGGCCACATGGGTATGGGCCATGGTCCACATGGATGTTTTATATATGTGATTAGAAGATGACTAATTAAATCATCTTCATCATTCTCACCTTAGAAAATTCAAGAAACTTGAGAGAAAAGAAAGAAAGGCCATTCACTACGGTGATCAAAAAAAAAAAAAATGGGCTCAAAAAATAGTGATAAAAAAAATATTTTCTTCTAGTATTACAACCAATTGGAAGGTCCTTATTAACGTGCTTAAAAATTGTCAATCATGTTGTTGCTTCATAATTTAAACTCGCGTTGACGTATTATATTTCGTATTTTTGTACGTCGTATTTATTCGCAAGCCGAGGTGGGGCCCACATTGAGATTTTTTGGGACATGTGACAATTTATATAATCACATATGTGAAGTTAAACATAACTTCAAGAAGGACCTTGAGCCAAATCAGTAGAAGTCCTCCAAACAAATATTTTTAAGTAACGTTTTCGGTGATCGACTTTTGTGCGAGTAAACGGTATTATAAGTTTGGAATTTGGAAAAACACCAAAGGTAGAAGTTGTATATAATTGAATTATCTTTCCAACCATAGGTCGTGGGCCAACAGGTGACATTGGGATAAGGAGATATGGACGTTTAAGATGGAAAGGTCGATTGGCTAGGCTCAAACCGGCCCAATCGGGTTAGGCCCATGACCCATGCCTATTTAAGTGAAATTTCAGCCCTTTCATCTCATTTTTCAGACCAAGAACACCAGAAAATTCTGGAAAGAGAGAGAAGAGCCTTGGAGAGAAGAAACCAATTTTGACCGAATTCCGAGCCCCGACCCGAAGCCCGGCGAAGAGAAAAGTGTTGTACGCTGCGTTGTCTTCAATTTGAGCTAAAAATCAACCACAGAAGAGTGATAACGTGGGGGCTGCATGCTTAAGGTATGAATACGGTTCCTTTTCATTGTTAACGAGTTTATTTAAGAATTTTAACGGATTGTAGAGGAATAGCCTCGATAATTCGTTTGTTGGTGTTGTGAATTATGGAAGGGAGATTTGAAGAGAATTTTGGATGAAAATAAATGTATTTAACTTGTAAAATGTGAAGGCTGTTATTATTGATGTTGTTCATATGAATTCAGAGCTCACTTTACTTAAATAAAATTATTAAATAGTTATATCGCAAATTTGGTTGGTCGAGAAATTTAGAAAACAATGAAAGTGGCTGTTTTATGGCATACGTCGGTATTGGAAATGATGTTAATACTATTGGTATTGTTGTTGATGTTGTTGGTTACTGAATTGAGAATTCGGGCTAGGCATATAAACGGGGGAAATCCCAAATTTCTCGTAGAATTAAGTGCCAAAACTTGGGATTGAATTCCTAAGTGCATGGCTAATGTTAGTATTTAATGATGTTGTTGTAGATTTGGGAAGCTTAGACTTAGTTTGGATTAGCTTAGGGAGCGTACAAGGTATGTAAAGCTTACTCCTTCCTTCTTTTGGCATGTCTTAGACGTAAGTGAATTATAACATGATATGTGCCTTGGGATTAACTCCATTATTTAAGTCCGGTATGTTTATGATTCTTACTTGCTTCTTAATGTTGGCATTCTTAATGTAGTGATTATGGACCTTACGTCTTTTGTGTGATTGGATTTCAAATGTTGTAAAAAAGTTTTGCTCCAAAGGATTTTTATGTTGAAAAATAATCGTAACTTTCTTGGACGGAACCGGATTGTAGATATGTCCGCAAATCATCCTATAACGTATAATGACTCTAACTTTCATGGGCGAGCCGGATTGGATTGATGCATATCGGTGGTCCCCGAGATTTTTAACATAGTCCTAACGACTTGTTTTTTGAAAGAACTTAATATGATTTTCGTTTTAACTCTCGACGCCGACTACTTACTTATCCATTGAGTGTGTAATGATGATGTGTGTGCATATGGTTTCTCACTACTCTTTACGTGCAAGCCTCAATATGTCTTTTTTACGAGTCCACACGACAGATGCGTATTCGTGCACACTCAACTGCATTGTTCACGGGTCCCTCACTAGAGGACGGGTATAGTAGATATATATGATGATATGATGATGTGATGACATGATGATGTGGGGACGGCGACCCGAGGATGGCATATGATGATTCTATTCACCGGAGTCCCTTACTAGAGGGCGAGGTACGGTATATATATATATATATATATATATATATATATATATATATATGATGACATGATGCATATAATGACAAGATGCTATGATGATTACTTCACCCGAGTCCCTCACTAGAGGGCCGGGTACGGTATATATATATATATATGTACATATATATGATGATTTACTTACCGCGTCCCTCACTAAAGGGCCGGGAGCACGTTATATCTATGCATATGTACAAGATGATTTCTAATTATGTTTCTCGGTTTCATAATGAATTTGATATGATATTGACACTTACTTGTGATTTATGTTTGAAGGCAAACCTCGTAGTTTCTATACTTCTTATCTCGGTATAGGATGCATTTCTTTTGTGTTTCATCATGCCCATGTTCGAGTACATATTAAATGTGACCCCGCGCACTTTTCTTCGAAATTTTGCGTTTCATCTTAGCAGTGTATCAGAGATAAGTGAGAGGAGATGTTCCGAAATTTGGATTAGCGAGCCCATTTCTTCCGGAGTGCTGCTTGGAGTCGGAAGTATCTGTGTTGTGATATCTTTGTCACGACCCAACCGTGAGCGGTGACACAGATGCCGGGGTGGGCGCCCAGACACGATCGTCAAGCCCGAATCACATACAGATGGTTTATCACAGGACACAAATATCAAACGCTGTCTCGGATTATGTCAAGCACATCTCGGGACATATCGCTCGACGTGTATATATCAAGCGACAGGAACTATCATATAGCTCGTGGCCCAAAACATGTACAAATGCAAGCCGGCGAGGGCGCCGGCCGAATGGATGGCAGAACAAAACATATACAAACACACACACCGCGCGGATGAGCACCAACCCACAAACATGTCTGAGACCTCTAAGCGACAAACGAGAATCATAGGACGGGACGGGGCCGCCGGTACCCACGAGATAAATATGTACAAATACGTGAACAAATATATGCAAAAATGTAAGCTCAGGAATAAGAGGAGCACTCAAAACGACGAAGAGAGTGTCCTAAACTGGTGGATCACGGGCCCAGGCGTACGGCCTGCGGGCATGAAACGCGACCCAGAAAGAGGTCGATGCGAAATATGTCTCTTGGTATACAGCGAAAATATAGTATACAAATACGAGTCGTAATCGAAATAGGGATACGGAAAAGTAAATGCATTTCCATAATATCAAAATGTTCTTGTCAAAATACAAATCAGCCATAAGACTCGAAATATGGTCGCCCGCAAATCGATGGCGCCATAACAAACATACTTGAAAGTTTCAAATCTCCGTGTCCCACAAAATCACACATCATATCACAGCATAACGCCATACACGACGCAACACCAATTATAAGCGGAACCACGGCCCTCTAGTGGTGCTCGGCCGAACCATAACACAGCATAACACCGGAGTATAACAAAGTGCGCACGACAACGAACGACCCGGACTCGGCGAAGATACGGCATGATGCTGCTGGCTTGGTCGGTGGTAACCATATGCATAAAATCATTATCATGAACTCCGAAATACTAAGTAAAATGACCATATTTAGAAATCGAATAGTAACCAAACCAAAATTCTTCAAAAGTGTCAGAATTTCAAAAAGAGTCGCGGGGCCCATGGACGGGTGTTGACCCGAGGCAGGCCATATGAAAATCATACTAATCATCATACAATCTCCTACGAGCATACATAGAGCAAATCAAAACCTTCTGCAGCCATGAAAGATAAAGGCAGTTCGTAGTTACGGAACTTTTAAAAAGCCAAACTTTTTGCAAAAGTTGAAAATCAAATATTCAAAGACATAAAAGCCAATGTTCATCATATGTATCTGAAATTCCAAAAACGGATAAGAGTCATAAACATGCTCGGATTGAGAGTAATTTCCTGGGAGTCGTGTCATAGCCTATTTAAACTAAGCCATGCCAAAGAGAAGAAAGGATTGAGCTTTACACATACCTCGTACGCACTCAACGCTAGCTCAAACTCAAGATAAATCCAACCTACGTCTAAGACTGCCAAAATTATAAACAAGTCATAATATGCCAAACATTAGCTAGGAACATTTGAGGCATTTAATTCCATTAGCCCTTAATTCTACGAAGGTTGAGCTGACATTCCCTGTAAATAGGCCAACCAAAATTGCTCGACCAAATCAACAACAACGACAACAACAACAGCTGGCAACATTGACAATCCAATCCGAAGGCAATATGACATTAATAACTCTCTTTTCATCATTCAACAACTTTCAATATATTCAATTGACGGCTTACCTTCAAGCCAACATACGATGCTTATACATTCAAATACTAACCGAACCCTACCAACAATATTCAAAGACATTCTAAGCAAGTCACCTGAAATTCCAACAATCAACAATTGTTCAATCTTCACGAAAATCGGTCCCAAACCCAGGAACACAACTATACTCCATCTCACTTCTAAATCTTGATTTGCACCAACAATTCACATTCTAACAATGTCATACTCATAATTATACAATTTACATCAAATGCACAATAACCTCCAAATCAGTCCTGCTAATTACAACATCAGTTGGGTGTTAGTATTCATTTCCAACACATAAAATTCATAACGGCAGCAGGCTAAAACATTAAAGCGATATTAATTCATTTCTTGTCACATAAATAGCCTACATTCGGCCAACACCTCCCACCAACATATATGAATGAGTTCTCATTCACATTTACTCCACTCTACAACAATCACAACATGCTACATAAGATCAATTCATCACCTACGACCATGACCTACAAGCATACACACGCCTCACCGGCTAACACACCATACTACACGACTGCTTCCAACATATTATTTTTCATGATATTCATCATTTTAACATACTACCAACATGCATACAGCACATAACATATAGCTATGATCAATTTACCTTTAACTTACCAACTCCACAATTTGCCTAGGGTTGCAATTATTTGTGAATGGTGGATAATAGAACAACACTTCCACGTTAGCAGGACCCCAAATTAGTGGTTTTGCATCAAAGGAACAATTTTGGAATGGCTAGAATTGATCTTGGATTTCTCCTCTCTTGTCAAGAGCCTCACTTTTGTAGTTCTTCCACTTCTTGTTTTATTTTCTAAGTGTTGGATGATGAGAATGACTTAGAAGTCATCTTTTAAAACCAGATGATTCATACATGTGTCTCTTGGCCACACAGTGTTGGACCAATTAAAATTGTCCGGATTTGATACAACTAAAGGAGGATTATAAGATGATTTAAGCAAGATGGTCAAGCTACAAGTTACTAAAAGAGGGTGAATTTATACGTCAAAATAATTATATTAGCCGATGATAGTTAAAGTAGGGGACGGCTATTAGCAACTCAGAGACGACAGAAACCATATGACGACAATCGGTGTTGACACTTAGAATCTCAAATTGGCGAGTGAGTATTCTTAAAGATATCACACATGAAAGGTGTAATAAGATTCGACAAGGAGGGGAAGTTTAACTCGAGATATATATTGGACCTTATTACAATGTTCGCAAGGTAAGGAGGTTGCGTACTAAAGATGTGGCTTTGGTTAAGATATTGTGGCGGAATAATAACAGGAAGGAGATGACTTGAGAAGCCGAAGAGAAAATGAAGGAGAAATGTAATCAGTAGATGGGACTGCATACTATAGTAATAAAGGAACCCCCCTCCCCGAGATCCTTATGAGACTTTACGAGATTAGTTGAACATTCGAGGACGAATGTTCTGTGTGCGGGGGAAGGATGTTATATCCCGTATTTCGTACATTGGGACAATCCGAGTTAACCATGATAAGTTAAGGACAAGACTATTCCGGAGGCGAAGTAGAGACTTTTAACTACGACTTTGTTTTAAGACATAAGTTGCTTATGATTTTAATGGCATGGAATATTAAGGAAAAATTTGGGGTTAAAAGTGAATATTGGAAAGTTAAAATCCATGAAATAAAAATGGCCAAGTGGCCGGCCACATGGGTGTGGGCCATGGGCCACATGGATGTTTTATATATGTGATTAGAATATGACTAATTAAATCATATTCAAATTCTCACCCTTAGAAAATTCAAGGAACTTGGAGAGAAAAGAAAGAAGGCCATTCGGCCATGGTGGTCAAAAAATTGAAGCCCAAAAATAGTGATCAAAAAAATATTTTCTTCTTATATTCCAACCAATTGGAAGGTCCTTATTAACGTGCTTAAAAATTGACAATCATGTTGTTGCTTCATAATTTAAACTCACGCGACGTATTATATTTCGTATTTTTGTACGTCGGATTATTCGCAAGCTGTGGTGGGGCCCACACATTGAGATTTTTTTGGGACATGCGACAATTTATATGAATCACATATGTGAATTTAAATATAACTCAAGAAGGACCCTTGAGCAAAATCAAAGTGGAAGTCCTCCAAACAAATATTTTTAAGTAACGTTTTCAGTGATCCGACTTCGAGGGCGTAAACGATATTATAAGTTTGGAATTTGGAAAAACACAAAAGATAAAAGTTGTAGATAATTGAATTATCTTTCCAACCATAGGTAGTGGTCCCGCAGGTGACATCGGGATAAGGAGATATGGACGTTTTAAGACGAAAAGGTCAGTGAACTAGGCCCAAACCGGGCCCAATCGGGTTAGGCCCATGACCCATGCCTATTTAAGTGAAATTTCAGCCCTTTCCTCTCATTTTTCAGACCAAGAACACCAGAAAATTCTGGAAAGAGAGAGAGAAGAGCCTTGGAGAGAAGAAAAACCAATTTTGACCGAATTCTGAGCCCCGAATTCCGAAGCCCACGAAGAGAAAAGTTGTTGTACGCGCGTTGTCTTCAATTTGAGCTAAAAATCAACCAAGGAGAAGAATGATAACGTGGGGGCTGCATGATTAAGGTATGAATACGGTTCCTTTTCATTGTTAACGAGTTTATTTAGAATTTTAACGGATTAGCACGGAGGGAATAGCCTGATAAATTCGTTCGTTGGTGTTGTGAATTATGGAAGGAGATTTGAAGAGAATTTTGGATGAAAATAAATGTATTTAACTGTTAAAATGTGAAGGCTGTTGTTATTGATGTTGTTCATATGAATTCCGACTCCTTTACGGAAATAAAATTATTAAATAGTTATATCGCAAATTTGGTTGGTTGAGAAATTTAGAAAACAGTGTAAAGCAAATGCTATTTTATGGCATACGTCGGTATAGGAAATGATGTTAATACTATTGGTATTGTTGTTGATGTTGTTGGTTACTGAATTGAGAATTCGGGCCAGGCATATAAACAGAGAAATGTCGCCCAAATTTCAGAGAATTAAGTGCCACTCGGGATTGAATTCCTCGCCCTCGTAGCTAATGTTAGTATTTAATGATGTTGTTGTAGATTTTGGGAAGCCGATACTTAGTTTGGATTAGCTTAGGGAGAGGACAAGGTATGTAAAGCTTACTCTTTCCTTCTTTTGGCATGTCTTAGACGGGATTAAGGTATGACATGGTTGTGCCCTTGGGGTAACTCCATTCTTAAGTTCCGAGCATGTTATGATTCTTATTTGCTTTTGATGTTGACATTCTTCATATGGTCGGACTATGGTCCTTAAGTCTTATGTATGATTGAATTTCAATGTTGCAAAAAAAGAATTTTGTTCTTAAAAGATCCTATGTCTATAAATGCCCATAACTTTCATAGACGGAACCGGATTGCTTTTGATATGTCCGCAAATGATCCTATAACGTATAATGACTCTAACTTTCATGGGCGGGCCCGGATTGGTTGATGCATATCCGTGGTCCCCGAGATTTTCTTTTGTATAGTCCTAATGACTTTTTTTTGAAAGAACTTAACATGATTACCGTTTTAACTCGAGCGTCGACTACTTACGTATCCATCGAGTCCGTGATGATGATTTACGTGCATATGGTTTCTCACTACTCGCTCGCGCAAAGCTCAATATGTCTTTCACCGAGTCCCGGCCGGGTACGTATTCGTGCACACTCCATCGCATTGTTCACCGAGTCCCTCACTAGAGGGCCGGTACGGTATATATATATATGATGATATGACGACGCGATGACACGATGACGCGACGATGCGGGGACGGCGGCCGGATGGCATGTGATGATTCTATTCACCGAGTCCCTCACTAGAGGGTCGGGTATATATATATATATATATATATATATATGATGACATGATGCATATAATGACACGATGCTATGATGATTACTTCACCGAGTCCCTCATTTAGTAGGTCCGGGTACGGTATATATATATATGTATATGTATATGATGATTTTACTTACCGCGTCCCTCACTAGAGGGTCGGGGCACGTTATATCTATATATATGTACTAGATGATTTTCTAATTATGTTTCTCAGTTTCATAATGAATTTGATATGATATTGATACGCATGATTTATGTTTCACGGCAAACCTCATGATTTTTCCTATACTTCTTATCTCGCATGATTCTCATCATCGTGTTTCATGCTTTACATGCTCAAGACATATTCGCACCGACCCCTTTCTTCGGGGGTCGCGTTTTCATGCCACGTGTGTGTATGCATGAGTAGGAGATGTTCCGGCCGGATTGGCGAGCCCCATTTCTTTCGGAGTGCCGCCGAGTCGAGTATCCGTGTTGTGGTATCTTAGGTTATGTTAGAGACTTTGCGTACGCAGTCGAGTGTATGATATATCGTTTTGTAAACGGCTATGTAAGCCGATGTGTCATTATGCATTTTATTGCGCATTTCATATGTTTACCGATTTTACCTCGATTTGGAGAAAGATGGATAGTATGTTGTTCTTGAAAACTTTCTTTTTATGCATTCCTTTCATGATATAAGGGCCCAGTAAGATTATGTGTATCACGAGAATCAGAGGGTTCGCTCGGCCCTAAGTAAGGGTCGGGTGCCCATCATGCCCTATCGGAAATTAGGGTGTGACACCTAATCTGTAGAGAGGTTTGACAGCAACTTGAACAAGTCCTATATGAAGAAAATTGTAACTTTTCTTATACCTATTTATATCTTGAAGGATAATAATTTAATAGTCTCTTTAGAACTATTTATGGCTACTGTGGATTCAAAAGTTTTGATGTTGTAATTTTTTACAAAATCAAACTTTCTTGTATTATATATTGCTCGGAATGGTTCTTTTGGAATATTCCAATTTTGTAAATCACTTTCAACTTTAGCTATATTTGTAGCTTCTGTTGACATATTAACACTGTTTAAAATATTCTGTTTTTCAGAATTCATGATTAAAATTGGGCGGATATTGTATCAATCTGGTTTTGACACCACCTAATACTATTTTCAGTAAAAGATAGATTTTCTTTGTAGAAATCTAATAACCACTGATTACGTTCTATGGTAAGTAAAATTTCTTCTAGAGAAATGTTGGTATTATTTTCTTTATTATAATAAAGAAGAGTTCGTGGAGTTTTCAATTGATTCCAACGCCAGGTTTCTAATTCTAGAATACTTATGTGATATAATATTTCTCTCTTATCTAATTTTAGTGTCCAATTAAACTTATTATACCAATTTATTCTTTTAAAAGAAGGATGGGTTTCATGAAAAGTTTTTCTTTTTAGAAAGAGTTGGAATATGGTTACTATCCTATGGGTATATCTACTATCACTGTTATTTTTATCCTACTTGTTATTTACTGCAATTATTTAGTGCCTACTGTGAATCCTTCTTAATTCTTATTAACCTGTTTCTCGAGTGTCTTAAGTGACTACCCTTCTTTATATGTGGTCTTGGGGACTGGTACTAGTACACCAACTATGTCCTGCTGCTATGGCCCTCCTGGCACTTGAGTGACGGCAGTATTTTCAGGCAATCAACGTCTTATCCGGGAATTACTAGGATGCCTCATACTAAGAGTCAAAGGGTTGGACAGTGTTTGAACTAGAGAATAAAGTTATTAAGCTCTAAGGAAGATGAACAGTAAACCTAAATACTTAACAGTATAGGAACATGTGAGGATTATAACAGGATTTCCACGGAACCTTAGGATAGTATGAGAACTTAGCCACTCATACTTGGCTCTGATACCATGTATCGTTTTCACAAGTTTTCAAGAAAAACTTGAACGTGAAGTTTGTTCAGATCTACGTAACGCTTTTTGGGAAAGAAAGCGGCACATAGTTGAACTTCCATATATTAAAGGTTTTAATGAACATGCCATCTCTACAAAGGCAAGGCCAATTCAAATGAACCATGAATTAATGGAAACTTGTAAAATGAAATAAACGATCTTTTACAGAAAAAGATAATAAGACCTTCCAGATCCCCTTGGAGTTGTTCAGCATTTTATGTAAACAAAAATGCCGAAAAAGAAAGAGGATCTCCTAGATAGTTATAGTTATAAACTATAAACCATTAAACAAAGTGTTACAATGGATTAGGTACCCGATACCTAATAAGAGAGATTTGTCTTTTTCAAGACCTTCGGCAAGCCAAAGAATGTCTTTTTTGAGACCTTCTCCTTTTAAAACCCTGGAGGAAGTTAGTCAAAGTCAAGAAAATTTAGTGGATGAAATTAATAGGAAAATTGAAGGAGTATCACGTAAAACTATCCCTAAAGTCCACTATTATCCACAAACAACCTTTTGTAAACCTGAACTCCAACAACTAGTGATATGATGAGGGACTCATCGGTAAAGAAAGACTCGCTAGATATGCTTAGGACAGATGACTTTAAACCAGATCTTAAAACCTTGGATAAAGAGTTAAAAGATCCAAAACATAAAATAAAATTACATTGAATTAAAGAAAAATGGCTTAGAGATTTAATAAGATTTAAAAGTAACATAAATTTCTTCAAATGGTTTGAATTAACAGGACAAATTCCAAACCAAAAGGAATCTTTGTCTATGTTAGTCAACAAATGGTATACAAAGACCAAAGGAACAATAGAATCCACTGTTCCTCCGTTCGAATACCAATAGGTAAAGAAGTAATTATTGCTTCTCCTTTTAAAAGAGAAGGAACCAATATTGATAGTGATCCTAAAACTAAGGATATTAACAAATTAATTCAACAAAGTAATTATACAAATCAATTACTACATGTAGTATCTAATCAATTAATTAGAGATACTAGTAAACAAGCAATTCCTTCAAAAACTGTAACAAGTTCTAAAATTGAAAAACATCCAATATTTAAGCTACCAGAATTTTCAAAAGAAAAATTCCCTGAATTAAAAGAAACATTCGAGCTTAAGGATGATTTTATTGAAAGAATTAACAAGCAATTAAAAATATCTGAGCCAAAAGCTTCAAATAATGCATGTACTAGTGAAGTCAAAACAATAAGTATAGAAGAAAGAATTAACAAAGGAATAGCCAAATTAAATAATTTGGAGAAATTCACAAAAAGATCGTCTACAACGATACAAACAATATCAAAAGCTCCTGAAAAGGAAATTCAGTGTTTAACCATTAACCCAAGATATTCTACAAAGAAGAATTATTATAGCAGGCCTTCTGTTACACCCCTCGTTTTCGTAGTGGTAGAACTTATGATTTTCTAGTTGGGTATGCCTTGGGAATCGAGACCCGAGCCCAAGTTTTGGAGATAGAAAGTGTCCTACCCCGTGTGCAATGGTACCAGCAGGAATTCCTGGTGATTTTCAGGGTTAGAAGTTGAACGAATCGAATCGACGCGATCTGAACCGAATTGGAAAAGTCTGCAGACACCAGTCAAGATCGATGGGTCGTCGAACCTATCGACGGGCCGTCGTTGTGCGGCGTCGATAGGATTCTGCAGCCCTGCATTCTGCAGGTGCAGGTCGACGAGTACGTCGACGGATCGTCGACACGTCTACGGGTCGTCGACCCGCTCGTCGAACCGGACCACTGAAGCATTTAATTCTCTGAGGATAAATACGTGGTCCATGACTTTATGTCTTATTTCTCTCATTCTCATATCAGAAAACCCTAATATTTTGCTCTCCCAACATTTATGGCATAGTAGTGAAGATTTGACAAGACCTGGACCCCGTAAACCTGAGCTTGTGAAGAAGAAGGTTGTTTCTAGGGTTTCTCCAAGAATGAGAAGCTTAGGAAGTTGAAGTTAAAGTGATTCTTAGGATTCTTGACCCCTCAAGATATGTAAATGATTTCTACCCTTGTATTTAAGTTAGTTACTAAGAGTTTTGGTGGTTGATGTGAAGAGAAGATAGCTATGAAAGTGACAAGTCAATGAAAGGTCAAATAGTGCTTTTGGGGTTATGTCAAGAGATGATTGAGGGATGTGTTTAGGTATATCTTTTTATGAGGGTGTTTCCATTAATGTTATCCTTGATATTGTAGTTGAGATTGGATGGAATTAGGAGTTGAGGGTTTTCTACGTTTTCAAGGGCTATGTTGTCCATAGTTGTTAAGCTCTTTTGTAATTATGATGATTAGTGAGTAAGGTAAATAGCCTAATTAAGGCCTATGTTATCTTAATTGTAGACTGACGAGTTCAAGGTATAAGAGTTGGACGATTGAATATATCTCCAGGTATGTTAAGGTTATTCCTTTTTTTTTTTTTTTTTTTTTTTTTGGCATGATCCTATGATATGAACCGATAAACGAGTAAGAGAGTTTCCATATTACTCTATTCTTATAAGTACTAAGAGAAATACGCTTTTTGATGTTCCCGTACCCCGCTATGGTATTTCCCTATATTCGTACTCGTGATTTCTTATCCTAGTAGTATGAGTCCAAAGAAGGCCCATGAGAGGCAAACTGTCATTTTATTGTTTTAAGAATCTTGTCGTTCAGTTCTACTTGTACTATGCATTCACTTTCAGTTCTCAGGGGTACAGTGAAAGGCACACTTGACAGGGGGTGAGGGTGTGACCTGTGATATTACGTTTTATATGTGAAAGGCACGCTTGACAGGGGGTGAAGCCGTCGTTTATGAGTGGTCATGAGTGGCCTGATGTTGGGATATATATATATATACATGACGAAAGGCGTGCGGGGGTACCCACGTCAGATGTAACATATATATATATATATATATATATATATATATATGCGCATGTCCATGTGTTCCAACATAAAGATTCTTTCGCATGCGACAAATACTAGTTCATACATTCATGAGTATAGTTATTTCACTTATGAGTTCGCATCTTATCCATGATTTATATACATGTATGCATGTTGTCTTTATGCCTTACATATTCGCACATTGTCCGTACCGACTCCCGGGTGCGTTTCGAGGGGCCGCGTTCACGCCCGCAGTACAAGTAGCATGTGAGTGTGGTCCGGCCTTAGTAGGACCCTTATCCAAATAGCCGATTAGTGCACTCCATTCGATCCGAGTTGCGGCTCATTTTGGTAGGCCATTATTTTGAGATGTATATAGATGTGTACGACGGGCCCCGTCCCGTCCTTTCTGCCTTTATTCCAAGAGAGGTCCGGACAACGGGTTGTACGAAAGAGTCGACGATATAGCCTTGTCGGCTTATATTCTTTTGTGTACGTAACATATAGTACTTAGCCGGCTTAAATCGTTCTTCCGCATGTTATATATATATATATATATATATATATATATATATATATATATATATATATATATATGCAGATTGTACAGAGTTCGGATGTTTCCTCTTTACGAGATTAGTTTGTGCCATTTATGGGCTATTGATGTTCATCATGTTTCAGATAAGTGTTTAGGAGTGTTTGGTCGCTAGAGGTCAGACTCCCGTCACGGCTCATCGATTTGGGTCGTGACACCTTCCTTCCCGGATGTCCAATTTGAAGAAGATCAGTATCTCACTGGTTCATCACATAGTGGATCTGATATAACTGAATGGAATATAGATGGCTTAGCAGAAAGTTAAATCTATAGAAAATTACATAAAATGGGTATTGCCATTACAGCATATAAAGTTAAGAATACTGGAGATAGATATGCCGCAACCTTAGTTATTTCTGGTTTCACAGGGACATTAAAAAAATGGTGGGATAATTATCTCTTTGAAGATAACAAAGCCCAGATTTTAGGTGCTATATCAATAGACACTATAGTAAAAATGGAAGGAAATAATCAAGTTACTGTTGATGAAGCACGAGAAGATGCTTAATTAGTTTTATTAATGTGACATGACTAGATCTATGCACAGATTTAAAACTAAAAAATTTCCTGAAAAAAGATCAACAACAATCTCGAAAGGATTTAGATAGCTTTTGCCAAGACTTTGGTTTTGAGAAAATCTCTGCCCCATCCAAAAGATCGAGTAAAATAAAACAAAAACCTACCACATCAAAAACCCATTATAGGAAAAAGAAAAACACCGATAAACCTTATAAAAAGAAAAGGTTTAAAAGGTCATCAAAAGAAAATTTTGGTGATAAATGCTGGACTTGTGGCAAATTAGGTCACAGGGCGATTGATTGTAGGGTCACTAATTAAAAGAAGAAGAAGATAAATCTTCTTGACGTCGATGATAAAATAAAAGATAAACTTTATTCAATCCTTGAAGAAAATGATAATACTCCATCTTTTTCTAATGATGATTATAGTAATGATGAAATCAGTTCAGATAACAACTCTTCTGAAACTGAAGACTGTCATTGTACATGAGCTATATGTACCTGTAGCCAAAATTCAATTAACATAATTACTAGTGAATCAAAAGAATTCCTTCTTGATCTAGTCAGTCATATTAGTGATGAGGAAATTAGGAAAAAATATTTAATTGAATTAAAAAATATTGTTATTAACCAAACCAAGAGCAAACCTTCTATTGAGCCTTTTAACATGAAAAATGTTATGAATAGATTCTCTTCTAAAGAGAAAAAGCCTACAATACAAGATTTACAGTATGAATTAATCTCTGTCAAAAAAGAGATCAAAGAAGTTAAAACAAGACTAAATAAAGTCGAAATGGATTACATCACTGATCAAATATTATCTCAGACAAGAAAAGAAACTCTTGCAGAAGATAATGAGGACAATAATTCAAATGACAACAATTCAAGGAAACTTCCTGATGATGAAGAAGTCATTGAAACATAAAAAAAATATGATGGAGTCAAATCTATACAAACAGTTAAAACCCATAGTTGGCATAATAGAAGGATTATTACCAATTAAGTATTTCGAAAAAAGTACTACTAAATTATACTCTGCCACAGGAGAAAAATTAAAATAAATTATAAATTATCCAAAGCCCATATTTGTGATGATGGCGTTTGTTTTATAAATGACTTTGTCTTAACAAGAGATATAAATGAAGAAATTATTTTGGGAACACCATTTGTAACTCAGATAAAACCCTACTATGCTGGATTAGATGCAATCTTGTAACGACCCGTTTGGTCGTTATAGTCTCTTCAGTGTTTTCACCCATTTTCGAGCATTGATTAGCTCACTAGAACACCGTTGGGGATCGTTGACATGCTTCCCGAGGTCTCTAGACCGAATTCGGGCAACTTTTGTGAAAATATAGGCTTAAAGTGAAAAATGGTTGACCCAAAGTTGACTTTTGGGCAAACGAACCTTTTTCAAAATTCCATCGATGCTGAGAGGTCCCAGTGGTCGTTTAGAACTTGTATATGTATTTGGTTCGGTTCCCAATGCACTCGGATGCATTTCGAAACTTGGGATGGGAAATTGGAATTAAGGCATCGGGGGTTGACTCAGTTAACGAGGTCCCTATTGGAATTTTGAGACCACGAGCGCATTCGCAGCGTATTTTTGTGTCGGTCTGTGTGTTTGGTTTGTGAGCAGATGACCTTGGGAATAACCCGGGATTTCGATTGAAGACTTAAAAATTCGGGAGATGCTGGTATCTGGTGCCTGCAACAGTGCCACCGCTGTTGTGGTGTGTTGGCTGCTAAGGTGGCCATGGGTATTATTGGGCATACCGCTGTGATGGCCTCCCCGCCACCGTAGCGGGACCGCTATAGTGGCCACGCTACCGTTGTGGCGGTGACGGGCCAGTGTTTTCATTTAAGTGTGTCTTAAATAAGCCTTAGATCCTCATTATTTCCCACTTCGATATTTGAGCTTGAAGAAACTGCTCTTAAAGATATTTGGAGAAGAATCTTGGAAGTAAATCTTGCCCGTTTCTTCACTCTCCCTTAACCATAATCATGCTAGATTCACCCTTTTCCCTTAATAAATCCATGGTGATAAGAGTTGAAAGAGGGTTTGGAAGAACATTGTTTCTAGGATTATTAATGATAAATTGGTGATGTTTATGCTAGATATTGACTAATCTAAGCTTATTAATCATATATCTTCCACTTTCATTGAATTTTGGAATTGAGGGTTTATACCCAAATTGGGGGTTTTGCTTGAAATCAGAAATTAGGCTAATCCTTGGGCTAAATCAACAATTAACGGTTGGGTTATGATTGCCTAGTACTTAATTTGGTATTTTTCCCGCGAATTTTTCGTTTTACCCTTGTGGGCCAGTTTTCCCAATTTTCAGGGTTAGAATTGACCGAATTGAAATAGTAGAAACATGGGTATCATTCTTCATGATTTCTAATATAGAATTCAATTTTTCTTAGACTAATTTGGTTCTGAGGTTCAGCGGAAGGGCAAGGCAAATGAGTGAGTTGTTGGTGTCACGGTTCAACAATCCAGGTAGGTTATGGCTTACCTTTGGTGAGACTTCGCATAGCGAAACACATATTTAGATTATAATGTCGGAGACAGCATGTGAACCTTCGGGTATGAAGTCGGGTTGGATATTGCCTTAGGTTGGGCCCTGTTGTGTGTTGGGACTAGCCACCCCGTTGTGTGTGCTTTGATTGTTCCATTGTGATGGTTTGATGCCATAAGTAGTTGGTAGATATCGGAGTCTGTGTTATTGTCTTGATTGAGATAGAATTGACATACGCGTTGTTGGTAATTGTACTTGGATATATTGTTGACATACCACTGTTGGTATTGTGATATGATACATTGTTGGCGTACCCCATTGTCGGTATCAAGTCACGACCCAACCCCGTGGGCCGTGACTAGTGCCCGAGCTGGGCACCCATACGCACCTGTGAACCATAATCCGCGTACGGACAGATTTTACATATACAAAAGTCAGACATCAGACTATAGCTGGCATAACCAGGCCTAACACATGCAGAAAAGTAATACGTCGCCCCAAAATTTGTCACAAAGACATACATACATATGCGAAAATCAGGCGTCGTCTCAAACCGCCGCATAGAAGCATATACATCGCATATAAGCCGGTAAGGCTATCATAATACAGGGGGACGTCCGTAATACAATTCACACACATACGATAAGTAACAACAAAATCACATGATGGGACCTCACAACCCACACATATGTCTACAGACCTCTACGAAGTAACAACAAAATCACATGACGGGACAGGGCCCCGTCGTACCCATGAATAATCATATACATATGCATCGGAAGAGTCTGTGCCAACACATAGGCTCCTGAACAAGGGAGCGCTCCAAATAGCCGAATGGAAATCCTAAGCTGTCGAATCATCACAACAAATGTCTGTACCTGCGGGCATGAAACGCAGCCCCCAAATAAAGAGGGTCAGTACGAAATATGTACTGAGTATGCAAAGCATGAAACATAGTAAACAGGATCATAATTATTCTGTACCGACGTAAAACTTTTTAAGAACAAAACTTTTTATGCAACATTTGAAAACAATTATTCCAAAGTCATAAGGGCCATTATTCCATTACATTACGAATGTCAAAGATAAAAAGCAAATAAGAATAGTAGGCATACTCGGATCGCAAGAATAGAATTCCCTCGAGGCTCGTGTCATAGCCTATTTACAACTAAGGCATGCCAAAAGAAGGAAGGGTTAAGCTTTACATACCTTGTCCGCTTCCTAAGCTAATCCGAATTCAAGTCTCGACTTCTCAAAATCTACAATAACATCATTTGGCACCAAACATTAGTCATAAGCGCTTAGAAATCCAATTCTAAGTTAGCATTTCATTTCTGTAAATTTAAAAGACATTTCCCCCTATAAAGTCAACAACCCCGAGAATTCAACTCACGCAAAATCTTCAACAACAATACCAACAATCATACTAACAACATCAACAATTAATTCAAAATGCATCCTAACGTCAATAACTCTTTTCTACATAATTCGACAACATTCCATTTATTTCCAATCGCCACATACCATTAAGCCAACTTCAATGCTCATACAGCCAAATACCAATCCGAAACTATTCAATCAAAACTCAAGAATATTTCAAACAATCCACACAACATTCCAAACGGCACAACCAACTTACAACATCACCCAAAACCTTCCGATTCCCATAGGAACAACAACAACGCATTCCTTTTCTTCCAA
Organism: Lycium ferocissimum; assembly: GCF_029784015.1. Classification (NCBI taxonomy): domain Eukaryota; kingdom Viridiplantae; phylum Streptophyta; class Magnoliopsida; order Solanales; family Solanaceae; genus Lycium; species Lycium ferocissimum. Next base: position 56,277 of record NW_026727436.1, read on the forward strand.
ATTCATAAACTACATCAATAATCCGCATGTTAACAACATCATTCCCATAAATTCAAGAAACTATAGTAGAATTACATTAACTTCCAAAACAGCCCATACAATTAAAAATTCAACTTGAATCATTAAACCTTCATTCTACATCATAAAATCCACAACGATAACAATTAAAACACTAAATAAAATTTGTTCATCCTTGTCATACCAAACAACCTACTCCACGGCTCAACATCAATACACAAGAATTCATGAATTTCATTCATTTCCACACTCTACAACACACATGAACCATCCATAACATATGAAAAGAGGATTAAAACTTACCCTTTTCCACTTTGTTCTTCAACTTGGCTAGGGTTGAGAATTGCATGAACAAGGGATTTGTTTGCTCCAACAACCACTTCATCTTGTTTAGGACCTTCCAATTAGTAGAGAAACTAGAAGAAAGTAATTTTCCATGATCAATTTTTGGCCCTCAATTTTTGCTCATCTTGGCCGAACATGGCCCTTTTTTTTTCTCCATGTTTCTTCAACTTTCTTGAAATGGGAAAAGATGAATAATATGTTGCTAGTCATCCATCCTCTATATATATATAAAGAGCCCCACAAATATATGGTGTACACATGTGCCATTTCATGGCTTGAAATAATTGGCCAACCATGGGTGGGACCCATGGCAACCCCACGGCCACATGGCCCTTTGGCCATTTCATGAAATAATTTTGTTTCCACTTCTAGCCCCAAGTCTTCATGAAATATTTAACTTTTCATAATTCACTTTTAACCCCAAATTTTCCTTATTTCAAATTTACCCTTAACATTCCATACCAATGAAAAGATGAATATGCAACTTGTGCATTAAAACAAAAATCATGGTTAAAAGTCTCTACCTCGTACCCCGGAATAGTCTTGCCTTTAACTTATCATGGTTAGCTCGGAATGTCTCGACGTATAAAATGCGGGATATAACAGGTACTTGTGCTATTGATATATTGTTAGCATACCACTGTTGATATTATGACATGATACATTGTTGGCGTACTCCATTATCGGTACTTGTGATATTGAACTTGATTGTTGATAATTGATATACGCATTTCACGCATTCTCACACATTCATGATGCATGGCCGATACCAGGTAATGATCCGGTATCGTTGATGGAGTATATTGATATTTTGATAAACTCTTTTACTTGAGTGATTGTGAAAAGGCCGATGTCTGAAGATGTATGAAACTGATATTTGATAAACTCTTTTACTTGAGTGATTATGAGAAGGCCTGTTATATCCCGTATTTTGTACATTGGGACAATCCAGTTCAACTATGATAAGTTAGGGGCAAAATCATTCCGGGATACAAAGTCGGGACTTTTGACCTTTGATTTTGTTTTGAGATATAATTTGTTCATGAATTTGTTGCCATGGAACATTTAGAAAAATTTGGGACCAAAAGTGGTATAATGGAAAGTTGGAAATCATGCATTTTTTTGGCCCTTAGCCGTGTGGCCTTGTAAATGGTCCACACACATGTTGTGGCCAATTTTAATCGGTCCAACACATGTGTGGGCCATGGACACATGTATAGTTCATATGGGAGCTTAAAAGATGACTTCTAAGTCATCTATCTTCATTCCATACTTAGAAAAAAAAACAAGAAGTTGAAGAACAACAACAACAACCTCTCAGCCAAGAGGGAGAAAAACCAAGTCCAAATTGAGCCATCCCAAAAATATTTCTTTGATGCAAATCCACTAATTGGAGGTCCCTAAGTAACGTGGAAGTGTTGTTTGGGTCATCAAACCATCCGTTTTGTAAATCGTAAAACCTAGCCTACCAGAAGTTGAAGAAGAAAGGTAAGATTTAATCTTGTTTTATGTGTTATGAATGGTGTATGCATGTTGTAGTATGTTAATATGGATGAAATTCATGAAATATAGTATGTTGGAGTTGAGGCCGTGTGTATGAGGTTTGGCCGTGTAGGTGTGTGGGTTGTGTTGGGATGATGAAATGATTTTATGTAGCATGTTTAGTTGTGTAGTGTGAAGAAAAGAATGAGAATCATCAACATATGTATATGTGTAGTGTTGGCCGAATATGGGTCATATTATATGACAATGAATGAATTAATTCTATTTGGAATTTTGAATGTTGTCGTTGTGAATTCTATGTTGGAAATGAGAGTTTAATGACTCAAGATTGATGTTGTAATTGTATGGGCTGATTTGGAGAATCATGTGTATTTAATGTAATTTGTATATTTATGAGAATGACATTGTTAGAGGGTGAATTGTTGGTGCAAATCATGATTTGGAAGTGAGGAACGGGTTATAGTTGTGTTCTCGGGTTTGGGGCGGGAATTCGGGTAAGTTGGGATGTTGTTTGGGATGTTTGAAATGTTGTATGAATTGTTTAAAATGTCTTTGAATATTGTTGGTATGGGTTCGGGTTAGTATTGGAATGTATGAGCGTTGATGTTGGCTTGAATGTAAGCCGCTGAATTGAATATTATGAATGTTGTTGAATGATGTAAAAGAGGGTTACTAATGTTATATTGCTTTTCGGATTGATTATTGATGTTGCTAGGTTGGTTGTTGGTGTTGTTGTTGTTGATTTGGCCGAGTTAAATTCTCGGGTTTGCCTATTTACAGGGGAAATGCTGCCCAAATTTCGTAGAATTAAGTGCTAGTTTCTAGATTAAATGCCTAAACGTCTATAGCTAATATTTGATATCCGTTGACGTATTTGTAGACCTTGGGGAGTCCGAGGCGTAGGTTGGGATTAGCTTGAGTTTGGGCTAGCTTTGAGAGCGTACGAGGTATGTAAAGCTCAATCCTTTCTTCTTTTGGCATGCCTTAGTTACAAATAGGCTATGACACGAGCCTCGAGGAAATTCTATTCTCGCAATCCGAGCATGTGTATGACTCTTATTTATTTCTTGGAAT
>NW_026727437.1:0-33110 GCF_029784015.1 Lycium ferocissimum
TATTAACTTTCAAAACAGCCCACAACAATTACAACTTCCATTTGGATCATTAAATCTTCATTTCACATCATAGAATTCACCATACGACAACCAAATTCTACCAAATAAAATTGGTCCATCTCTTCCACACAAAACGGACCACCATTCGGTCAACACATCAACACACACAACTTCATGCATTTCATCCATTTCAACACATTACAACATGCTTAAAACGTCCATAACAATATCAACCAAACACTAAATAAAAATTGTTCATCACTCTTACATGGCATCATATACTCACGGCCAAGCCTAAATATGCAACTTCCATGCTTTTCATTCATTTCTACATATTACAACATATACAAATTACCTATGAAAACATATAAACAAGATTAATCTTACCTTCTCCATTCAACTTTGTCACTCGGCCAAGATGCTCTATAGCTAAAACGAATGGTTTCCTTGTTCCAACAACTACTCCACGTCGACGAGGACCTTCCAATTAGTAAGAAAGCTTGAGAGAAATAATTTTGTTCTTTGATCAAATTCCATGACCATGTTAGGCCAGCTTGGCCGAACTCTCTCCCTTCTCTCTTTTTCTCCTTCTTTCTTGAACTTTCTAATTATGGAAAGATGAATTGCCTTTCGTGACCCACACACACACACATATATATATATATACAAAGGGGCACATGGCCGGTCATGTGCCCTTTATTTTTGTTAGACCCCGTACTTTGTACGTTGGAATATTCTAAGTCAGTTGCGACAAGTTAAGGACAAGGTTGTAAATTTTTCCGATTTTGTTAAAAGTGCGTAAGTTGTATATTGATCTTCTCATTGGTATGGAATGTTAAGGGTAAATTTGGAATAAGAAAAATTTGGGACCAAAAGATGAATTATGGAAAGCTAGACATTTCATGAAAATTTGGGGCCAAAAGTGAAAATTTGGAAACTAAGAATTCATGAAAATGGCCATATGTGGCCATGCGTGTGTGTGTGGGCCATGGGCCATGTGTGCAAATTATATAAGTGGCTAAAAGATGACAAATTAGTCATCAAAATCATTTTCATCTCTAGGAAAATTCAAGAAACTTGTAGAAAAAAGAAAGAAAGAAAAGAAAAAGGAGAGAAAGACATGGAGCATGTGCATGGTCATGTGCACATTTTTATAGCTATATATATATAGAGAGATGACTAAGTCATCACATTGCTCATCTTCCTCCTCTAGAAATTTCAAGATAAATGGAGGAGAAAAAGAAAAGGGCCATACGGCCATGAATAGGAAAAATGGAGGTCAAGATTTGGCCATCAAAAAAATTAGTTCTTCAAGCAAACTTGCTAATTGAAGGGTGCTTAATAACGTGGAGTCGTTGTTTCGGGCAATAGCTTACTCGTTTCCTTCATCCACCACTTTAGGCGAGTTGAGAAGTTGAAGAAGAAAGGTGAGTTCTAGTCTTGTTTTATGTGTTATGAATGGTTTCTATGTGTTGTAGTATGATAAAAAGGAAGAAATTCATGATAGAAGTTGAGTTGAAGTTGGGTCGTGCATATGGGGTATGGCCGTGCATGTGTGTGTTGTGTTGAAAGTCATGAATTAATTCTAGTTAGCATATTTTGATTGTTGTAGTGTGAAGAAAAGAATGAAAATCATCTTGGTGTGTGTGTATGATGTTGGCCGAAAATGGCCCCTTTGTGTGGATTGAGAATGAACGAATTGTCGCTAGTATTTTTGTTGTTGTCGTCATGGATTTTATGAAGAAGGAATGCAAGTTTAATGACTCAAAATAATGTTGTGTTGGTTATGGGATGATTTGGAAGTTTATGCGAATTTTATGTAATTTTCATACTTATGAGAATTGCCTTGTTAATGTGCGGATTAATGGTGTAAATTATGAATTTGGAAGAGAAGAATGTGTTTGGTGTTGTTCTCGGGTTGGAGACAATTTCGGGTGAGTTGGGATATGGTTTTGGTTGTTTGGAAAATTGTGTGAATTGTTTAAAGCGTTCTTGAATATCGGTTGAATGGCTTTGGATTAGTAATCGAATGTATAAACGTTGGTATTGGTTTGTATGTAAGTAGTTAAAGCGAGTATATTGGAATATTATGAATGTTGTTGAATTATGTAAAAAGAGCTACCAATGTTAGAAATGCATTTTGAATTGATTGTTGATGTTGTAGTTTGGTTGTTGGTGTTGTTGTTGTTGAAATTGGCCGAGTTGAAATCTCGGGGTTGGTGTATTTACAGGGGAAATGCTGCCCAATTTTCTGCAGAATTTGGTATTCGTTTGGAATCGGGTTCCTAAATGCTCTTAGCTAATATTTGATACTTAATGGCATATTGTAGAGCTTGGGAAGTTCGCGACGTAAGATTGGATTAGCTTCGAGAATAGACGAGGTATGTAAAGCTTGCTCTTTCCTTCTCTTGACATGTCCTAGGTATGTTAGGCTAAGGTACGAGCTTTGGGGACGACTCTACTCCTCGAAATCCGAGCTTCGTTTTGGCCCTTTTTCATTCAGTAGAATTGAATTAAGCATGTCCTGTTTTGTTGAAACACTTGTTCAAACATCCGTAGTTCGCCCAAATGATATTGGAGGGCCTAGAATCCTTTGTATATGACCTCGTAAGGCCTAACGACCATAGTTTGGGGTACGCCGCCTCAATTTGACCGAGGTGGGACCCACGCATTCCGAGACCTCCCTATGTCGCTCTGTTTGGTATATTTGTGTGATTTTGAAAGAGAACTTTTGACCATCGCTCCGATTACTATAAAATAGTTATTTTAACTACTTCATTGAGTTTGATAATACATTTTGACACATAAGAATGATTTCAGAAGGTTGTAACTTTTGTATACTAATTCCGATAAATCTGAAACTTGTTTCTGCACTTTCCGATGTTAGTAAATATATTTGGTCATCGGATTTTGGAAGGTAACTTAATTATTTATTTGCTCATATGCATGTGATTTTGATACGGGATTATGATTTCTGAAGTTCGGTTTGATACGTTTTCGAGTAATATTCGGAAAAGAACCTGATTTGACTATTGTCTTGGTTTTGAAATAATAGTTCGCTTTGGTTATTCTGTTGAGTTTGTAATAAAAATTTGTATGCATATGGCTACTTACGATTCTGCTCGTGCGTTTTGTTATTACATCTTTCACCGGATCCCGGGCCGGTTGTTATCGTGCGCACTGTGTTATATTCCGAAGTATGTGATATGCGATATCGACCGCCGGACTTTTGACCGCGGTACGTGATATGTGAAATCGCTCGCTGGACATTTGACCGCGGGCTGCGACATTGACCGCTGGACATTTGACCGCGGGATGTCGGGTTTTGGAGACATGAAACCTTCTGAAGTATGATGTGTTGTGGCGACCACGTTCTGTCCGCCGGGTCCCATTACGGACCGTATATGATATGATATGATATGTGATGATTTGATGATATGATAATCTGATACGATATGATATACGATGATATGATGTGATACATGATTATTATGTTATTATGGATTGGGCCGTACGTTCCTCGACATTCGGTTAACATCAGTATATATGATATGTTTGATTTTTCGCATACACGAGGCAGAAATGTTTTTCAAAAGAAAGCGAAGCATTTTGACATTCTGATTATTCTATTTGTCTTCTGTACCGCTTATGTATGATTTGGAAGTCAGATGTAAGTACCTTGGTATTCGGCTTATTATGCTTACTTTCTGTACTCCTGACTTCGGTTATGATTTCGTTTTCTGTATTTCCTGCTTTGCATACTCAGTACATATTCCGTACTGACCCCCTTTCTTCGGGGGCTGCGTTTCATGCCGCGCAGTTACCCACAGATGAGGAGATGATGTTAGCAGAAGATGTTCCAGCTGGATTGGCGAGCTCCATTTCCTCCGGAGCGCTGCCGAGTCAGAGTACTTTTGTATGGTATCTGGAGTTAAGTTAGAGACTTTGCAGACAGTGTCGTGTGTGTGATATGTCAGTTTTGTAATCGGCTATGTAAGCCGATATATCAGTACGCATTATGTTACAGATTTGTTTTGACTACAGATTTTATTTGATTTGAAAAAGATGAAAAGTATGTTTGTTTTCCGAAAAATTTTCCTTCTGCATTTTGATACGTTTTGCGGGCCCTGTATGATTATGTGTATTACGAAAGTCTGCGGGTTCGCTCGGCCCTAGGTAAGGGTCGGGTGCCCATCACACCCTATCGGATTAAGGGTGTGACAATTTTCCTCCAATTTTCTCAATTTTTCTAGAATTTTCTTTAAGTCATCAAAGATGACTAATTGTCTTGCTTGCCTTGTCATCTTTGTCCATATATATATATTTGGCCCTTATAAAATATAAGATGAACACATGTTCCATTACATGGCTTGCTACAATTGACCAAATGTAAATGGGGCCCACGGCCACAATGCTTCTCCAAGAAGTCATGAACTTATAATAATTTCCAATTTCCAAGTTTGCCCTTAATGTTCCATGACAATAATATTTATAAGCGACTTGCGCATTCAAACAAAACCGGAAAATGGCCTTGCCCTTAACTTTCCGCAACTTGCTCGGAATGTCCCAATGTACAAAAATGCGGGATATAACATCCTTCCCCCCTTTAGAACATTCGTCCTCGAATGTTCAACTAGCCTTACAGGGTCGCATAAGCACCTCGGGGGAGCTCCCTTTTTTTTATAACTATCACATACAGTTCATTCATCAATCCCTTAGTTTGACCATAGTCGCGTTTCATCTGTCTTCAATACTAATTCTATTTTGGCAACTGGCTTAAACCATCGTTACATCTTCCCGTAATGCACCCAAAAGATCACAACTGCATTGTCATTACTAAACCTTCACTCTTCTTTATCAAATATTTACTTAAACTCATTCTTAGCATACAGTACTTGTGGGGGCATCGCTATCCTTCCTGCTATCTCTTACGCTATCCAACACCATCCTCTCATCATACTCTTTTCCTTATACATGTCCATTTTATAACGTCCTGTCGTTCAAGGTTCCTACGAAAACTCCTCACATCGCCTTAAATACCATCCTCGCTCATCCACTTATTACTGATTTTCAGTCTTACTAACTTACCTCGGAAAGGGGGTCTCATTTGCAGCTTAAGTGTCCATATCAAACAGATTACCGTGTCCATTGTTCCTATCTCATTCTTGCATTTCTCTCACCCACTTCCCCCCTTTAGGGGTGTACTTATTCCATTATCCGATTATACTTTGTCCCATGTCCTTATTTTCCAATCTCACTTAGGCAGTACTTTTACTCCGGCGGTACGCATCCAAAGTCCTCTTAGAATATCATCTTTATCCCAACCTATCTCGGGTGCTTCCTTTGGTACCCCTTCATTATTTCTCCTGTTTACACCTATCTCTCATTCTGCACACGAGGAATCTTATGCTACTTCTGTGTCATTCAAAACACACTATTCCTACATGATCCTTCTCCCATTTCCAAAACGTATCCTGTTCGTCCACGTTTATCCGTATCATACCAGTCATTCTTTAGCATTCGTTCTACCTTGTTTCTTGTCTTTCTATAACTTTGTCACGACCCAACCCCGTAGGCCGTGACTAGTGCCCGAGCTGGGCACCCAAACATATGCACAAATTCGAATCACAAACAGATAGCTTCTACGTATACAAATATCAGACGTTGTCTCAAATGCAAACATATGTATATCAGAAGCCAAAAAGGCTGTCAAGTCGCGCGTCGGCCCAAAACATATACAGATTCAAGCCGACAAGGTCGCGTTACGAATGGGATCGCCCGAACATATAACACACAAAACACACCGTGCGAAGTAGGCTCAACCCACATATACGTCCACGGACCTCTAAACGGACTAACGGTGAATCATATGACGGGACAGGGCCCCGCCGTACCCCTGAACAAACAAATACATATACCACGAGCGAATATGTACCAAAAGGTGGGCTCCGGAACAAGGAGCACTCCAAGACCGCTGATGGGAATCCTAAGCCGACGGATCACCAAAATCTGTACCTGCGGGCATGAAACGCAGCCCCCGAAGAAAGGGGGTCAGTACGAAATATGTACTGAGCATGTAAAGCATGGAATATCGTAAACAGAACCGTACTGAAACGAGGAGGCAAAAAGTAGCACAATAACCAGAAAATCATAACACTTGCCTTTGAAACATAAATCATACGTATCCATTTCATATTCAAGCTCATCATGGGACCGAGAAACAAGAGTCGAAAATCATCTCGTACACATGTATAAATATAACGTGCCCCCCTCTAGTGAGGGCGCGGTAAGTAAAACCATCGGATACATATACATATAACGTGAAGGACGCGGTAAGTAAAATCATCATATCATATACATATGAAGTCATGAGGGACGCGGTGAATGTCATCATATGCCATCCTGCCACCTCCCCATATCATCATATCATTATCATATCATATAACATGCCCCGGCCCTCTAGTGAGGGGCGCGGTGAATCATACTGTAGAATCGTGCACGAATACATGCCACGGCCCGGGACGCAGTGAAAGAGATCATAATAGCTCGCACGAGCAGAGTAGTGAGAAACCATATACACAAATCATCATCACAGGACTCAACAACATAATCAAACGAAATCTCATTTAAAAGCTAAATAACAAGTCAAGTCAAGTTCCTTCCGAAAATCATTCGAGAACATATCAAGTAGCACTTTAGAAATTGTAGGTACGTGTAAAGATCATATGACATAGCTTGTGGAAATAAAAAACATAGTCGTCATTATATACTCAATAAAATAGTCGAAGCGAACTATTGTTTCCAAAACCAAGACAATAGTCAAATCGAATTTTCTTTCGAATACCACTCGGGAACATATTAACCCGAACTTCATAAACCATAGCTATGCATCAAAATCATATGCATAAGATCATTATCATAACCTCAAAAGGTAAGTAGACTGATCGTACTTGAAATCGGGATCATAATCATATCATATTCTTTCAAAAGTCGTCAGAAGTACATAAAGGGAAGTCGCGGGACCCACGGACGGGTGTCGACCCAAGTCGGGCCCGCCTATGGAAAACATAGTCATCATACGTCATGGAATCATTTTTGAGCATATCGAAGCGATCCGGTTTTGTTCTTGAAAGTTACGGACTTTCGTAGTTTTCGGAATCATTTAGGAACAAAACTCTTTTAAAAACCAAACTTTTATGCAACTTTTGAAACTTAGTCATACAAAAGACATAGGGGCCAATATTTCATCATATCATGCATACGAAGACCAAGAAACAAATAATAATCACAGACATGGTCGGATCGCGAGAGTAGAGTTTCCTCGAGGCTCGTATCATAGCCTATTTACAACTAAGGCATGCCAAAAGAAGGAAGGGTTGCGCTTTACATACCTTGATCGCTCTCAACGCTAATCCAAACTCAAGCTAATTCCAACCTACGTCTCGGGCTGCCCAAGGTCTACAAATAAATCATAATATGCCAAACATTAGCTATAGACATTTGGGCATTTAATTCCAAATTAGCCCTTAATTCTACAGAAATTTGGGCAGCATTTCCCCTGTAAATAGGCCAACCCCGAGAATTTAACTCGGCCAAATCAACAACAACAACAACAACAACAACCAACCTAGCAACATCAATAAGCAATCCGAAAGGCAATATAACATTAGTAACTCTCTTTTACATCATTCCACAACTTTCAATATATTCAATTCAACGGCTTACATTCAAGCCAACATCAACGCTCATACATTCCAATACTAACCCGAACCCATACCAACAACATTCAAGAACATCTTAAACAATTCATACAATATTTCCAACAATCCAACAATTGCTCCAATTTACCCGAAAACAGTCCCCAAACCCGAGAACCTCACTATAACACACTCCTCATTTTCAAATCATGATTTGCACCAACAATTCACATTCTAACAATGTCATTCTCATAATTATACAAGTTACATCAAATGTACAATAACCTCCAAATCAGTCCGCAACAATTACAACATCAATTTGAGTCATTAAACTTTCATTCTCATCATGGAATTCATAACGACAACAACTAAAACACTAAGCGATATTAATTCATTATTTGTCACACTACATGACCCATATTCGGCCAACACTACACATGCACATATTGATGATTCTCATTCATTTCTCCACTCTACAACAATCACAACATGCTAACTAGACTTTAATTCATTGCTTCAACACAACACAACACACACACACTTCATACGGCTATGCACTACACACACAACCTCAACTCCAACATGCCATATTTCATAAATTTCCTCCATTTTAACATACTATAACATGCATACATCATTCCTAACATATAAAACATGATTAAATCTTACCTTTCTTCCTTCAACTTCACAACTAGCTAGGGTTAGCTAGGATGAAAACTAGCGGTTTGATCGCTCCAACAACACTTCCACGCTACTTAGGGACCTCCAATTAGTGGATTTGCATCAAAGAAATAATTTTGGGATGGCTAATTTTTGACTTGGTTTTTCCCCTTCTTGGCCGAGAGCCTCTTGAAGTTCATCCAAGGTCTTGTTTTTTTTTCTATGTGTAGAAATGAGGAGAGATGACTTAGTGATCATCTTTTAAGCTTCCACTCAAATTGCACAAGTGTCCATGGCCCACACACATGTGTTGGACCAATTAAAATTGTCCACAAAGTGTGTGGGACCAATTCAAGCCACATGGCCAACATGGCCAATTTTCATGAATTTCAAACTTTCAAATATTCCACTTTTGGTCCCAAATTTTCCTAAACATTCCATGCCAACAAATTCATGAACAACTTGTGTCTCAAAACGAAATCGAAGGTCAAAAGTCTCGACATTGTATCCCGGAATGGTTTTGTCTCTAACCTATCATAGTTAAACCGGATTGTCCCAATGTACGAAAATGCGGGATATAACATCCTTCTCCCCTTTAGAACATTCGTCCTCGAATGTTCGACTAGTCTTATAAAGCCGTATAAGGATCTCGGGGAAGTTCCTTTTATTACCATAGCATGTACTCGTATCTACCAATCATATTCCTTCTTTCCTTCTTTTTATCTCGTTGTCGGCTTCTCAAATCATCTCTTTATCTTTAACTCGAACTCTTTTATTGTTCCTTTGCTTAGATCTCGTCTTTCAACTTTCCGGTCACACATTATGTTGCAATCTTTACATCTTGCACTTGCATTTCTCGCATCCGCTTCCCCCCTTTAGGGGTGTGCTTATATCATTACCCGATTATATTTGCCTTATGTCCGCATTTTCCCATTCTAAGTAGGCGGTACTTTGATCCCGACGTTCTGACTCCCTGACCTTCCATCTACTCATTTTCTTCCCTTTTCCACATGTCATTGCATTCGAACTGTCCAAACTTGACCTGTAATAAACACAATATCGGCTTGCTTTGTAACATTTGTGCCATCTATACACTGTTGCTCACTTGAGCTTCGTTACTCTGTCCAATTAATGTCTTCCCTATACCGCCACGTTGGTTGCCGGAATACACATATCTGCTAATAAAACCAGGTATGAGACATTACACACATACATGACATGCAGTCGCTATCGCCTCACTTACAAAATATTTCCAAACACTGTTCGAACTCACCCCAATTCCAAAATCGTGATACATCTTCTTCCTCTTTACCGGTCTAATCTGCCTCGTTCTACGTGACCACTTAAGGTTCCGACCCACTCCGCACACTCTAACTTCCTTTGGATTACTCTAACTTCTCATTTGCCTCTTTCGTCTGAATTTGTGAGATTTTCAGAAAACTTCCCGGGGGGGGGTCACCCATCCCAAAATTTCTCTCACTCCAAAGACGCTTAACCTCGAACTCGATGAAATACGATGCTTTAATATTAGTCTGATAGCGTTCACGTCACCGCATGACCTTCAGTACACAACCTGGAGTAAATTGAAGTCTTAACAGTTTTCAAAACGTTCTCACGACACAATTACCATTTTACCCTTCTCGATCCCCCGCGTTCACCTTTCGCTTACGAATACGATTACCTTCCGTCCTCGACTTCCAGATTCACTATAATGGTAAACATACCTTAATCGCCTTAATTTATGAATACTCGATTATCGGTCCTTAAATTTCTGCTAACGGCTATTAAATATCAACCATACAAAGAATATACATACATAACAACACACATCTCGCAAGGATTCATATACCGTAGCCGCATCTCGGTGACGCTCCTTGCTCCCGTCTATTGGCCAACGCATATAAGCGGTTCGAAGGACCGCTAAAACCGGAGGCTCCGCCACGGCCTCTACCACGGCCGCCGGTGCCGGCATACCCCCGCCCCGAGGGCGCATAGCCGCAGAAGAGGACGAACCAAAGAACCGACCCGGTAGGGCCGAGTCGTCCCACCTGAACCACCTCTGTACGGACACTCCCTCATAACATGGCCTTGACGGCCGCAAGTGAAACAAGCGCCTGTAACGCGACGCATTCCCCTAGATGGTGCCTGCCGCACTGAGGACACTGTGGCATAAACGGCCTCGTCTGGCTCGAGCCTCCATCCGACTGCAAACTCATAGCCCTAGAGCTCTGACCAGCTCCTGAATAACCTGCACTGTCAAACCTCCTACCAACAAACTGTGAGGGCACACTCCGTGCTGACTGAGAGGAGTGCCCAGTGTACCGCTGAGGCTGCCCGCCTCGAAACTCCCCAGAATATCCAGCGGATCTGGCCCTCTTGGGCTGGCCCCTGTCACAGTCTCTATCGGGTGACACCCTCTGTGCCGGTCCTCCATACCCCGAGCGTGTGCTCGTATACGGCAATATGCACTGGGCCGGGCCGCCATCACCAAACAACTCGTCGACCAAATACCGGTCTAGCCCCATCACGTACGGTGCATCCGGTCAGTCATATCAGCTACATAAGCGGACGCATATCTGGCCAGCGAATCAAACTCCAAACTGTACTCTCGGACACTCCTGCCCCTCTGCTTCAACAGCAGGAATCTGTCTACTCTGGCTCGTCGTAGCTCTGGGGGCAGAAAATGGGCAAGGAAAGCCTCAGTAAACTCGCCCCATACGGCTGGAGGGGCACCCTCACCTCTGGACAATACCCAGGACTCGTACCAATTTGCGGCTACATCCCGCAACTGGTATGATGCCATCTCAACAGACTCGATCTCGGTCGCCTTAATCAACCGTAATGTACGCAGCATCTGCCTGATAAACTCCTGAGGGTCCTCTGCGGGCTTCGACCCGAAAAACTCTGGTGGATTACATGTCAGAAACTCACGGGCCCTCGAACTGTCACGTCGGTCAGCCTGATCACCCCCTACTCCATACCTGTGGGCCTGCCCGGCTACCAATCGGGTCAATAACTGTACTGCCTCTCGCATGGCCCCATCATCCGCCCCTGGCCGGGGAGCTGGAGGCTCGGGCACACGAACCTCGGGAGCTGGCGGTGGAGCCGCCCCCAGACACTGCCGGGCCGTCGCTCCAAGCCCCCAATACCGGTGGTGTAGCCGAACCGGCCGGTCGGGGGCACAATATATCCGATGACATGTGCTCGGCACGGGCCCTAGTAACTCGCGGGCCCCCGCCGGTCTCACCAACCGCCGTAGACTTGCCTCTCTTCGGGGCGCCGTGGCCTTCCTTGGAGGCATCGCCGAAAACATAACATTTCGTCGAGAAGGGTCATCCCGATAACACGGCTCTATCGCACGATCTAAGATCGAAGGAAAGATAACATCCTAAATGTCCCGTAGCCTCTCGTTTATAGATGTGGTGCACAACACACCGATAAACAAGACTCTACTAGACACGGTCTGTAGACATTCCGAGGACGAACTGCTCTGATACCACTTCTGTCACGACCCAACCCCGTAGGCCGTGACTAGTGCCCGAGCTGGGCACCCAAACATATGCACAAATCCGAATCACAAACAGATAGCTTCTACGTATACAAATATCAGTCTCGTATTCGTCTCAAATGCAAACATATGTATATCAGAAGCCGGAAAGGCTGTCAAGTGGCGCGTCGGCCCAAAACATATACAGATGCAAGCCGACAAGGCTGCTACAGCGAATGGGATCGCCCAGAACATATAACACACAAACACACCTGTACAGAAGTAGGCTCAACCCACATATACGTCTACAGACCTCTAAACAGACCAACAGAATCATATGACGGGACAGGGCCCCGCCGTACCCCTGAACAAACAAATACATATACCACGAGCGGATATGTACCAAAAGGTGGGCTCCGAAACAAGGAGCACTCCAAGACCACTGATGGGAATCCTAAGCCGGTGGATCACCAAAACTATACCTGCGGGCATAAAATGCAGCCCCCGAAGAAAGGGGGTCAGTACGAAATATGTACCGAGCATGTAAAGCATGGAATATCGTAAACGAACCGTCGAAACGAGGAGGCAAAAAGTAGCACAATAACCGTAAAATCATAACACTTGCCTTTGAAACATAAATCATACGTATCCATTTCATATTCGGCTCATCATGGGACGCAGTCGAGAAATCATCTCGTACACATGTATAAATATAACAGAAAATATACATATCTCGTACATATGTATAAATATAACGTGTAAAATCATCATATCATATACATATAACCCGGCCCTCTAGTGAGGGACGCGGTGAATGAAGTCATCATATGCCATCTTGGCCACCTCCCCATATCATCATATCATTATCATATCATATAACATGTACCGGCCCTCTAGTGAGGGGCGCGGTGAATCATAGTGTAGAATCGTGCACGAATACATGCCCCGGCCCGGACGCGGTGAAAGAGATCATAATAGCTCGCACGAGCGAGTAGTGAGAAACCATATACACAAATCATCATCACGGACTCAACAACATAATCAAACGAAATCTCATTTAAAAGCTAAATAACAAATAAGTCAAGTTCCTTCCGAAAATCATTCGAGAACATATCAAGTAGCACTTTAGAAATTGTAGGTACGTGTCAAGATCATATGACATAGCTTGTGGAAATAAAAAACATAGTCGTCATTACAGACTCAATAAAATAGTCGAAGCGAACTATTATTTCCAAAACCAAGACAATAGTCAAATCGAATTTTCTTTCGAATACCACTCGGGAACATATTAACCCGAACTTCAGAAACCATAGCTATGCATCAAAATCATATGCATAAGATCATTATCATAACCTCAAAAGGTAAGTAAACGGATCGTACTTGAAATCGGGATCATAATCATATCATATTCTTTCAAAAGTCGTCAGAAGTACATAAAGGGAAGTCGCGGGACCCACGGACGGGTGTCGACCCAAGTCGGGCCCGCCTATGGAAAACATAGTCATCATACGTCATGGAATCATTTTTGAGCATATCGAAGCGATCCGGTTCTGTCTGTGAAAGTTACGGACTTTCGTAGTTTTCGGAATCATTTAGGAACAAAACTCTTTTAAAAACCAAACTTTTATGCAACTTTTGAAACTTAGTCATACAAAAGACATAGGGGCCAATATTTCATCATATCATGCATACAAAGACCAAGAAACAAATAATAATCACAGACATGGTCGGATCGCGAGAGTAGAATTTCCTCGAGGCTCGTATCATAGCCTATTTACAACTAAGGCATGCCAAAAGAAGGAAGGGTTGCGCTTTACATACCTTGATCGCTCTCAACGCTAATCCAAACTCAAGCTAATTCCAACCTACGTCTCGGGCTGCCCAAGGTCTACAAATAAATCATAATATGCCAAACATTAGCTATAGACATTTGGGCATTTAATTCCAAATTAGCCCTTAATTCTACAGAAATTTGGGCAGCATTTCCCCTGTAAATAGGCCAACCCCGAGAATTTAACTCGGCCAAATCAACAACAACAACAACAACCAACCTAGCAACATCAATAAGCAATCCGAAAGGCAATATAACATTAGTAACTCTCTTTTACATCATTCCACAACTTTCAATATATTCAATTCAACGGCTTACATTCAAGCCAACATCAACGCTCATACATTCCAATACTAACCCGAACCCATACCAACAACATTCAAGAACATCTTAAACAATTCATACAATATTTCCAACAATCCAACAATTGCTCCAATTTACCCGAAAACTGTCCCCAAACCCGAGAACCTCACTATAACACACTCCTCATTTTCAAATCATGATTTGCACCAACAATTCACATTCTAACAATGTCATTCTCATAATTATACAAGTTACATCAAATGTACAATAACCTCCAAATCAGTCCGCAACAATTACAACATCAATTTGAGTCATTAAACTTTCATTCTCATCATGGAATTCATAACGACAACAACTAAAACACTAAGCGATATTAATTCATTATTTGTCACACTACATGACCCATATTCGGCCAACACTACACATGCACATATTGATGATTCTCATTCATTTCTCCACTCTACAACAATCACAACATGCTAACTAGACTTTAATTCATTGCTTCAACACAACACAACACACAAACACTTACGCGGCTATGCACTACACACACAACCTCAACTCCAACATGCCATATTTTATAAATTTCCTCCATTTTAACATACTATAACATGCATACATCATTCCTAACATATAAAACATGATTAAATCTTACCTTTCTTCCTTCAACTTCACAACTAGCTAGGGTTAGCTAGGATGAAAACTAGCGGTTTGATCGCTCCAACAACACTTCCACGCTACTTAGGGACCTCTAATTAGTGGATTTGCATCAAAGAAATAATTTTGGGATGGTTAATTTTTTACTTGGTTTTTCCCCCTCTTGGCCGAGAGCCTCTTGAAGTTCATCCAAGGTCTTGTTTTTTTTGTAGTTGTAGAAATGAGGAGAGATGACTTAGTGATCATATTTTAAGCTTCCACTCAAATTTCACAAGTGTCCATGGTCCACACACATGTGTTGGACCAATTAAAATTGTCCACAAAGTGTGTGGGACCAATTCAAGCCACATGGCCAACATGGCCAATTTTCATGAATTTCAAACTTCCAAATATTCCACTTTTGGTCCCAAATTTTCCTAAACATTCCATGCCAAAAAATTCATGAACAACTTGTGTCTCAAAACAAAATCGAAGGTCAAAAGTCTCGACATTGTATCCCGGAATGGTTTTGTCTCTAGCCTATCATAGTTAAACCGGATTGTCTCAATGAACAAAATACGGGATACAACAAACTTAGCCTTTCACAATCCTGTTACTCATGGTACTCGTGCCCTCAGTTATACGTCATAACCTATTACTACACTGTCGTCTCGCTTTCTTCTTATTCCTTTCTTCCCTTAACTCCTTCTCTTCACCGACCTGATCCGCCCCGTTCTACGTGGTCTCTTAAGATTTTCATCCACTCCGTATACTCTAATTTCCCTTAGGCCACTCTAACTTCTCATTTACTTCTTATGTCGAAATTTGTAAAACCTTCAGAAAACTTCCCAGGGGGTCACCCATCCGAAATTTCCCTCACTCCCGGCCACGCTTAACTTTGAAACGCTAACAAAATCGGGTGCGTTAATCGGTATGATCGCGTCCGCCTCACCGCATAACCTTCATCACATAATCTGGAGTAGATCGGAATCTTAACATATCCCAAAACGTCCTCACGACACATCTCATCGGCTGTCTTATCAGTACGTTCCTATCCGTCACAATTCTTTTTTCCTTCGTACCCTGGTCTTAATCGTATCATTACTTCCTTTAACTATAATCTCATCATATTTTTCCTCTTACTTATCGATTCAGTCGGTGCCTTAATATATCCTTTTATCCAACTCTACCAGTCCTTTCTAAATCATCTCTTAATATCACCAATCCGTTTCAAATTCCCTATTACCATGTCACGACCCAGCCCCGTGGGCCGTGACCGGTGTCCTAACTGGACACCCATACGTACCTACCTAACCGATCCGGCATACCACCTAGTTAATCCGATTGATCATACATAAATTCGTACAGATATAAGGTACTTCGCATGAAAATATATACATACATAAACATACTTAGAGACACAGCCGCCGAGGCTATCATAACGCATGTAGTCGCAAACTCGAACATACGTACACGACCGGTGACAACCCACAACCCACAAACATGTCTATGGCCTCTAACATACGAACGAGAATCAAAAGACGGGACGGGGCCCCGCCGTACCCAAATGATCATATATACGAACAAACGGAGACAACGAGAAGATATATACCAAAAGTATCGGCTCCGGATCAAAGGGAGCTCTCCAAAGAGCAGATCGATGACCTAAGCGCGGCGTATCGCGCCGGCGCGTACGTACTGTGGGCATGTAACACAGCCCCCCGAAGAACAGGGGGTCAGTACGAAGATGTACCGAGTATGTAAAGCGGAAACATAATGTTATACCCCGCGTTTTCAGAGCATGAGTTTGACATGTACCTCATCATAGTATATGTGGAGTATTAAGGTGTTTCAAAATCCTAAAATGAAGTTCGTCGAGTCTAGTTTGTAATGCAACAAACCGTTCATTGATAGGACATCGGAGTAGAGAATTATAGACGTTACAAACGAGCGCGTCGACGCGAGAAACAGCTTTCCCGCGGTGCGGCTACTAGTATCGCTACGGTAAAGGCTACGATCGATTGCAAGATCGTAGCTAAAACCGACTTCGAAGCTGATCCTTTTTAAGGGACAAAAATCTCATTTTTTTTCAGCCAAAAGTTCCAAAACTTTCCAGAAAAATTCAGCAACAAAAAAGGGAGCAAATTTATGTTCTTCAAGTATTTATACCAATTCAAGTGTCCTCTTCAACATGGTATAACTATTGAGGCAAGAAAACCGTTCATTTTTGTAAGCTCACAATCATAGTCAAGTGGAAAAATTTGAAGAAAAGGTAAGAATTTCTCTTCTTTTTCATGTTATGGGTGCTTGCGTATGTTGTAGTATGTGAAAGTGGTTGAAATTCAAAAAAAATATGGAAGTTGAAGTTGTAGCCGTGCATGGTGTGTGTGTGTGTGGCCGTGTGTGTGTGTGTGGTATTGTGTGGTGATGATGAACCAATTTTATTTAGCATTTTGGTTGTGGTTGTAATGTATAGAAGTGGATGAAAATGCATGAACACATGTATGAGGTTGTATGGCCGAATGGTAGGTTGTTTGGCAAGTTATGATGAATTGATTCTATTCAAT
Source organism: Lycium ferocissimum (assembly GCF_029784015.1). Taxonomy (NCBI): domain Eukaryota; kingdom Viridiplantae; phylum Streptophyta; class Magnoliopsida; order Solanales; family Solanaceae; genus Lycium; species Lycium ferocissimum. The sequence continues at coordinate 17,182 of NW_026727437.1, forward strand.
ATTCTAGTTGTTGTATTGTGAATCCTATGATGAAAAAAAAAATGAATATGAGAATTGAATGATTAGAAGTGAAGTTGTGGTTGTTTGTGGATTATGGGAAAAAGTTAGAATGACATTGGTATGGTTCTTATGATTGTAGTAATGATATTGCTAATTTGTCGGGTGGAGTAGTATGTCGATGGAGTCATTTTGAGTCATGCGAGTTGAATTGAATATGAATGGAGTATTGTTGAAAGGTTGTGCGGGTTGTTGGAGCGTTCTTGAATATTATTGAATGGTTTTGGGTTAGTATTTGAATATGCGAATTGCTTGAAATATTTTTGAATTGGTTGTTGAGGTTGTTATTATGTTTGTTGGTATTGTTGGTAATGATTTGGCCGAGTTAAATTCTCGGGGATGGCGCATTTACGGGGAAATCTGCCAAAATTTTGTAGATAAATGTTAATTCAAGATTGAATTTCTAAAGGCTCTAATCAATGTTTGGTAAATGTGACCATTTATAGATTTTGGAGAGTTTTGAACTTGGATTTGGAGAAGCGTAAGAGACGGAAAAGGTATGTAAAGCCTTACCCTTCTTTCTTTTGGCATGTCTTAGGTGTGATAGGTTTGAATACGAACCCCCGAGATGACTCTACTCTTAGGAATCGCATCTAAAGTTGCCCCTTTTTCATTCGGTAGAATTGAATTATATATGCTCTAAGTAGTTGGAAAAATGGCCTAAACATCCGTAACTTTCACAATTGGAAACGGATTGCCTTGAAACCTTCGTAGACGACTTCACAAGGCCTAATGTTCGTAATTTTGTGTACGCCACTTCGGCTTGGCCCAAGGTGGGCCCACAATGTCCCTAACTTCCATAAACGGTCTCGAATTGCTTGGAAATGGTCGTAGATGTTTTATAATGAATGATGTCCATAACGATACTTGAAAAGCATTTAATTTCTCACCACTTTGCATGTGCATACGGTTGTTAACCTTTTTATGCTAACTTGATTTACTTGAAACGTGTTTTGCGGTTTATAAATGATTTTAAGGAAGTTTGTTTTGTATTAAAGAAAATATAAAGTTGACTTTTCAAAACCACTCCGGCGAGGTGCGAGATTTTATTATTTAAACTTTTCAAAACCACTCCGAAGGGAGTGCGATATCTTATTATATTTAGACTTTCTAAAACCACTCCGAAGGAGTGCGAGGTTTTACTATTTCATTTCGTTTACTACTTATGTTTTCATTACTATCACTACTATTATTATGCCCGGCGGGGCTAGGATTAGTATTATGTCACGAGTGGCATGCCCGAAGGGGCCGGGGGTAGCCGTATGTCACGAGTGGCATGCCCGGCGGGGCTAGGGATATTATGTCGGGACGGCATGCCCGGGCGGGCCATCATTTTATTTCGGGACCGGCATGCCCGAAGGGGCCAGGATAGACGTATGTCGGGACCGGCACACCCGAAGGGGATTATTATCATTATTATCATTGTTGTGATCATTATCATTACTATTATTATTAATATTATTATTAGGCCGGAAGCGGCTGTCCGAAGGGACTGTTGTGACTATATTTAGACTGTGCATTCTAGAACTGGTGTATTCTGTATTCATATCGTGTATGCTTGAAGAACGTGTGTTCACTCGCATTATTTACTTAAGGATTGTTCTAAGACCCCATGTGTACATTTATGTTTCCTCCAGCGAGGGTTGCAGGTAATGAGCTTGATTGTGGTTTCTCTCTTCTAAATTAAGCCATGGTTATTATTTGTTATCGCTTTACATACTCAAGACATGTTCCGTACGACCCTCCTTCTTCGGGGGATGCATTTCATGCCACGCAGTACACCAGATGAAGAGAAGACTTTGCTAGAAGTTGTTCCCGCGGGATTGGCGAGCTCCATTTCAATTCGGAGTGTTGCCGAGTCAAGTACTTATGTCATGGTAATTGTATATCCTAGAGACTTTGCAGACAGTGTCCTGTGGATTGGGTGTCGAGGAACGCGAATCGGTTATAGATGTTAAAAGGGTGTGTATTTTCAGATATTGTCAGATGGTAAAAGTTATGTAATTGACTGCAGGTTTTCCTAATCTGTATAAAGACAGTGATCTCTATTTTGAAAAGTTTCATGTTTCTTAAAAAAATTTCGAAATGACAGGTTGTAGTAACGTGAACGTTTAAGGGTTCGCTCGACTCTGAGGAGGGTCGGGTGCCCATCACACCCTAGTAAGGTCGGGGCGTGACAAAGTGGTATCGAAGCTGGTGTCCGTCTAGGGGTTGTCCGCAAAGTCGTGTCCGGTAGAGTCTTGTTTATGGTGTGTTGCGCGCCATATTTATAAACAGGAGGCTACGGGGCATTTAGGATGGTTACTCTTCTTTCACGTCTGAGATCGTGCCATAGAGACAAGCCACAGGAAATGAGATTCCCGATACTAACTTTTGATTGCAGCTGAAGAATGGCATCGACGAAGGAAGTGATCGGCGATATTGGAAGTTACAAAGTACGCAGTAAGCAAAGGTATGACAGGTATATGTCGGGTAAGATATTGAAATATGATTGAAATGTAAAGTTGAAAACTGAAAAGGAAAGTGAATAAGAAAGTGTAACAGGTAAAGTTTGAGTTGGGCATACGAGGTACGCTTGTCATTTTCGTATGATTATTGATATTGGGAGCCCTGTGAGGCTGTGATATGATATGATATGTGTATATGTATGTTGGCCCCGTGAGGCATTGTTGGTATTTCGCGCGTGCGAGTTTTGAGATAGTGACAATTACGGAGGAAACTGCGCCGAAATTTTTCCAAAAAAAAAAAGAAAAGAAAATGAGATATGGGTTTGTAATACGACTTGAAAGGTCGTGCCGATAGTAATAGTGAGATTAAGACAAGAGTACAGAGGAAAAGAATTGTGATGTATATGAACGTATTGAAAGGATAGCTTGTGAGCTATTAAGGATAAAGTTGATCAGAAAGGGTAAAAAGGTTAAGGAGTGGTACACTATGAGATCGAATACGAACGGGACAATGTGAATATAATGAAGATTGTTATGAAATTAAGAAAAGCCTAGGGAGAAGATGACTTGGGAAGCTGAAAAGACGATGAAGAAGAAATATGGTTGGGAGATGAGACGGTATGTCATGGTAATAAAGGAAACCCCCCCCCCCCCCCCGAGATCTTTATAAGACCCTATGCGACTAGTTGAACATTCGAGACGAATGTTCTAAAGGGGGAAGGATGTTATACCCCGCGTTTTCGAGCATGAGTTTGACATGTACCTCATCATATTATATGTGGATTATTAAGGTGTTTCAAAATCCTAAAATGAAGTTCGTCGAGTCTAGTTTGTAATGCAACAAACCGTTCATTGATAGGACATCGGAGTAGAGAATTATAGACGTTACAAATCGAATCGTCGACGCAGAAGCAGCTTTTTCCCGCGGTACGGCTACGGTACCGCTACAGGCGCCTACAAGATCGCTACGATCGTAGCTACAAAAACCGACTTCAAGATAGTCCGTTTTAAGGGGCAAAAATCTCATTTTTTTCAGCCAAAAGTTCCAAAACTTTCCAGAAAAATTCAGCAACAAAAAGGGAGCAAATTTATGTTCTTCAAGTATTTATACCAATTCAAGTGTCCTCTTCAACATGATATAACTATTGAGGCAAGAAAACCGTTCATTTTTGTAAGCTCACAATCATAGTCAAGTGGAAAAATTTGAAGAAAAGGTAAGAATTTCTCTTCTTTTTCATGTTATGGGTGCTTGCGTATGTTGTAGTATGTGAAAGTGGTTGAAATTCAAAAAAATATGGAAGTTGAAGTTGTAGCCGTGCATGTGTGTGTGTGTGTGGCCTGTGTGTGTGTGTGTGGTATTGTGTGGTGATGATGAACCAATTTTATTTAGCATTTTGGTTGTGGTTGTAATGTATAGAAGTGGATGAAAATGCATGAACACATGTATGAGGTTGTATGGCCGAATGGTAGGTTGTTTGGCAAGTTATGATGAATTGATTCTATTCAATATTCTAGTTGTTGTATTGTGAATCCTATGATGAAAAAAAAAATGAATATGAGAATTGAATGATTAGAAGTGAAGTTGTGGTTGTTTGTGGATTATGGGAAAAAGTTAGAATGACATTGGTATGGTTCTTATGATTGTAGTAATGATATTGCTAATTTGTCGGGTGGAGTAGTATGTCGATGGAGTCATTTTGAATGTCATGCGAGTTGAATTGAATATGAATGGAGTATTGTTGAAAGGTTGTGCGGGTTGTTGGAGCGTTCTTGAATATTATTGAATGGTTTTGGGTTAGTATTTGAATATGCGAATTGCTTGAAATATTTTTGAATTGGTTGTTGAGGTTGTTATTATGTTTGTTGGTATTGTTGGTAATGATTTGGCGAGTTAAATTCTCGGGGACGGCGCATTTACAGGGGAAATGCGCCGAAATTTTTGTAGATAAATGTTAATTCAAGATTGAATTTCTAAAGGCTCTAATCAATGTTTGGTAAATGTGACCATTTATAGATTTTGGAGAGTTTTGAACTTGGATTTGGAGAAGCGTAAGAGACGGAAAAGGTATGTAAAGCCTTACCCTTCTTTCTTTTGGCATGTCTTAGGTGTGATAGGTTTGAATACGAACCCCGAGGATGACTCTACTCTTAGGAATCGCATCTAAAGTTGCCCTTTTTCATTCGGTAGAATTGAATTATATATGCTCTAAGTAGTTGGAAAAATGGCCTAAACATCTGTAACTTTCACAATTGGAACCGGATTGCCTTGAAACCTTCGTAGACGACTTCACAAGGCCTAATGTTCGTAATTTTGGTACGCCACTTCGGCTTGGCCCAAGGTGGGCCCACAATGTCCCTAACTTCCATAAACGGTCTCGAATTGCTTGGAAATGGTCGTAGATGTTTTATAATGAATGATGTCCATAACGATACTTGAAAAGCATTTAATTTCTCACCACTTTGCATGTGCATACGGTTGTTAACCTTTTTATGCTAACCCAGATTTACTTGAAACGTGTTTGCGGTTTATAAATGATTTTAAGGAAGTTTGTTTTGTATTAAAGAAAATATAAAGTTGACTTTTCAAAACCACTCCGAAGGGGGTGCGAGATTTTATTATTTAAACTTTTCAAAACCACTCCGAAGGGAGTGCGATATCTTATTATATTTAGACTTTCTAAAACCACTCCGAAGGGAGTGCGAGGTTTTACTATTTCATTTCGTTTACTACTTATGTTTACATTACTATCACTACTATTATTATGCCCGAAGGGGCTAGGATTAGTATTATGTCACGAGTGGCATGCCCGAAGGGGCCAGGGTAGCCGTATGTCACGAGTGGCATGCCCGAAGGGGCTAGGGATATTATGTCGGGGCCAGCATGCCCGAAGGGGCCATCATTTTATTTCGGGACCGGCATGCCCGAAGGGGCCAGGATAGACGTATGTCGGGACCGGCACACCCGAAGGGGATTATTATCATTATTATCATTGTTGTGATCATTATCATTACTATTATTATTATTATTATTATTAGGCGAAGCGTGTACGTCGTCCGGCGGACTGGTTGTGATACTATATTTAGACTGTGCATTCTAGAACTGGTGTATTCTGTATTCATATCGTGTATGCTTGAAGAACGTGTGTTCACTCGCATTATTTACTTAAGGATTGTTCTAAGACCCCATGTGTACATTTATGTTTCCTCCAGCGAGGGCTGCAGGTAATGAGCTTGATTGTGGTTTCTCCTCTTCTAAATTAAGCCATGGTTATTATTTGTTATCGCTTTACATACTCAGTACATGTTCCGTACTGACCCTCCTTCTTCGGGGGGCTGCGTTTCATGCCACGCAGGTACACCGGATGAAGAGAAGACTTTGCTAGAAGTTGTTCCGCGGGATTAGCGATCTCCATTTCGGTTCGGAGTGTTGCCGAGTCAAGTACTTATGTCATGGTAATTGTATATCCTAGAGACTTTGCGCAGACATGGTGTCTGTGGATTGGGTGTCGAGGAACGCGAATCGGTTATAGATGTTAAAAGGGTGTGTATTTTTAGATATTGTCAGATGGTAAAAGTTATGTGATTGACTGCAGGTTTTCCTAATCTGTATAAAGACAGTGATCTCTATTTTGAAAAGTTTCATGTTTCTTAAAAAAAATTCGAAATGACAGGTTGTAGTAACGCGAACGTTTAAGGGTTCGCTCGACTCTGAGGAGGGTCGGGTGCCCATCACACCCTAGTAAGGTCGGGGCGTGACACATAACATACATAATTAAAATAACCGGAGTCAGATATGTAAAATCGTAACAGACAGAAGTACCGAAATAGGGCGGACAGAATCGGATTCATAGCGGAGCCGGACTTACAGAGCGTACGAGACGAGTAATCATAAGCGGATTCAGACTTACGAGCGTACGAGACGAATCATAAGCGGAGTCGGACTTACGAGCGTACGGACGACTCTCGGACGAACCGGATCTCAAATGGGCGACGGACGAATCGGTGTCGAATCGGATTTTCGAAGTGTGACGGACGACGAGTTACGATCCAAATCGGACATACGGAATCGGACGAGAATCATGCATGCGTAGTCATAATCATATACGGACATACATACCCGGATATCAAATCCCAATCACGTACGAACAGATCCGGCCCTTTAATAGGGACGCGGTGGCAGAACCCGCCCTCGTAGTACGGGACGCGGTGGACGAAATCGGATCAAACGCCATCACGGCCGCCATCTCCGTAATATCACATAATCGGATCATAATCGGATCATATCGGATACGGACGGTATCCCGGCCCGCACATCCGAGGGACGCGGTGAACAATGCGGTGAAGGTGCGCGAATTACGAGAACCGGCCGGGCGCGGTGAAGGAAGCGCGAGGCATCCACGAACGGACAAATGAGAAACCATATGCATACGATCGACATACGTACTTAATAAACCGAAATAGTTCGAAAACGAGATCAAATCGAGTAATCGGATTATATCGGAACGAAAGTGTCGGAGAATCGTTCCGGATATCGGACTAATATCAAGATTCGAATAGGTGGTCATAATACTCATTAGTTAGCGGACGGAAACATAATTAAGAGTTACTTAGGCGAACGGACGAGAAATAGATCAATTTGAGCCATACGGGAATATTAGGGTTTTGTGGGCCCACCTCGGACCCAAACATAGTAGAATACATAAATTACGGATAATAAACCTTAGGGAGTCGTCCATAACCATATTAGAGTGTTTCGACTCCTTTATGGAAGTTGCGTACTCATAGGTCAATTTAGAGGAAATTGATTCAATCTTACTGAATGATTTGGCGCTATTTTCAATCTCAAATTCCGAGAAGCGAGAAGTACAATCGAGGCTCACTTTCAAGCCCGTTACCCTCGAACATGCCAAAGAAAGATAGGGAATGCTTTACATACCTTAATTGTGCCCTACGCTCGTCCAATCTCAATTCCCGTTTCGTCAGAAATCTGCAAATGGTCACTCTTACCAGTTACTATTCATGCAAGTTAACATTTACATCTTTGGGTTATACTTGGCTACCGAAATTTCGGCAGCACCTCCCCTATAAATATGACACCCCCGAGATTCAACTCGGCTCAAAACAACCAACAACAACCCAACAACAACATCAATAACAATAACGATTTTTATAAATCACAACTTAACACAATTAGTCTACTTTCCGACATAATGCAAAAATCCTCATTTCAACTTCACACTTTCGATCCAATATCGACGTTTTCATGTTCATCAACCCACCAAGATCACTCCGAAAACATTTCATATCATTTTACGAAATATTCACAAAATATGCAAAATGTACAAGTTTTCCATCAAAATCATAATCCATTCAAAACCTCCAAATCTCAACATAAATATTCACGACATATTTTTATCATCCAATTTCACTTACAACAACCACCATGTTCATCTTACAACTTCATTTTTCTCAATTACATAATATATAATAAATTCATATACTTTCCGACAACAACTTAACGACAATTTTTTTCATGTTAACCTAAACCATTATTCTTCCATCTTCATCACAAGACTTCAACAACACAATTGACATGCTAAATAATTTAATTCAATTTTATTTCATACCAAACACCACACGGCCACATTCTATAATTTCCAACTTCCATGAATTTCATAACTTTCACTTCCAATACAATTTCTACCATAACCACAACTAGATTATAACATGAATTCAAATCGTCATAAACATGCAATATATATATATACACACGGCCACCTTCCTATAACACACCCACTTTGCAATCTTCCATATTTTCATGAATTCTTCTCATTTCTACACACTACATCATAAACCAAACTTCATAACATAAGAAAATGAATTAATTCTTACCTTTTCTCAACTCTTCCACTTGCCACAAATGGTAGTTTCTTGCCAAAATAATTATTCCACGTGGTAGAGCACCTTGAACTTAGTAAGGATATAAAAGAATTACAATTTTTCAATCAAAGAAGAGAGCTTGGAAATTTTTTTCTTCTTTTTCTCTTTGGCCGTGACCCTTTCTCTTCTTGCTCCTCTCTTTCTTTTTTTTTTGTTCTTGAATATTCTTGAATGAAAATGAAGAATAGCTCCCCCTTTTTATTCATTTTTCCACATGGATGAATGCTCTATGGGCTTGGGCCAAATTTTTTCTTTTTTTCTCTAGCCATGGCCGGCCACCCTATGGGTTTGGGCCTCTTATTTCAATTTTTTTTTCCAAGCCCAAATCATCATAATTCTTGTTTTGAAATTCCCGAAACAAATTTTCAAAATTCCAATTTTGCCCTTATGCCTTCTTCGGTGTTTCCACATTCAAGCTTCCACATCCGCCACACACCTACTAAGGAAAATTCAAACATGGCCTTCTTTCTCATAAATCACAATTATTTCGAATTTTTCGATTATGCAAAAAGGCGGGATATAACATACCATATCCTTATCGACCTCCTATTTACTATTATCACTCATTCCACAGTTAACTTATTCCTAAAAGGTAGCCATACTTCACAGCTCAGTCAACTCCCATTGTTGCTATTAACACGACCCTTTTTTTTCTTTTTCAAAACACATTCCAAACTTACATTTCATTTTCGTATTATTTCTAGAAAAATTTCGGCAGAGTTTCCTCTGTATTTCTTACTATCCCACAATCTGCACGCAGGAAATACCAACAGTGCCTCACAGGGCCATCATCATATAGATATATATATACATCATATCATATCGTATCGTATCACAGCCGCACAAGGCTCTCAATATTCATAAAAGTCTGAAAATAATGAATTTACCTCATATGCTCAACATGATTGCACGTGTTACCCTTTCTTGTTTACCTTCGTTTTCATTTTTTTTTCAACTTCACATTTCAATCATGCGCCAATACCTTACTCAACATATATCTTTCGTACCTTTACTTACCTGCGTGCTTTGTAACTTCCATCATCAATCGCCTTCTTCGATCGGTGTTGTTCTTCTGCTAAAATCAAAGGTTAGTACCGAAAATCTCATTTCCTACGACTTGGCTCTATGGCATGATCTAAGAGATGAAAGAAGAGTAACCACCCTAGATGCCCCGTAGCCTCCTGTTTATAAATGTGACCGGCTTCACACCATAAACAAAACTCTACCGGACACGACTTTGCAGACAACCCCTAGGACGAACTGCTCTGATACCAATTTGTCACACCCTTAATCCGATGGGGTGTGATGGGCACCCGACCCTTATTTAGGGCCGAGCGAACCCGCTGACTTTTGCGACATTCATAATCATACTGGGCCCTTAGCCATAACATAAATACATAACGAAAGTTTTTCGGAAAGTCAAATATGCTTTTCTTCTTTTTCAAATCAAATAAAATTTGTAACATATGAAACTTGTAATACAATGCATAATAACACATCGGCTTATGGGGCCGCTTACATAACCGACATCTTATACCCACGACACTGTCTGCAAAGTCTCTAACACAGAACATGAAACCATAACATAATGATCTGACTCGGCAGCACTCCGGAGAGAATGGAGTTCGCCAATCCCGCTGGAACATCTTCTACTAAAATCCTCAGCTCACCTGGGTGTACCTACGCGGCATGAAACGCAGCCCTCGAAGAAAGGGGGTCAGTACGGATAATGTACTGAGTATGTAAAGCATGAAATACATTAAACAGAATCATAACCGGACTGAGAAGTACAGAATAGACATAACTATCAGAAATCATAGACTTGCCTTTAAAACATGTCTCGTACATATACATATACATATAGCGTGTCCGGGCCCTCTAGCGAGGGACTCGGTAGGTAAAATCGTATCATTATCATATCATCGTATCATCGAACATATATATCGTACCCGGCCCTCTAGTGAGGGACTCGGTGAATAAGGTCATATAATCATCGTATCATATTATCATGTCATCATATCACATCATCATACATATACATATACCGTACCCGGCCCTCTAACGAGGGACTCGGTGGATAACGTACCCGGCCCTTTCGGGACTCGGTGGAGTCATCATATGTATACCGTACCCGGCCCTCTACTGAGGAACTCGATCGTACCCGGCCCTTTCGGAATATCATATCAAATGTGCACGAATACATACGCGGCCCGGGACTCAGTGAATGATGTCATAGTAGGCAGGAGCAGAGTAATAAGAAGCCACATACACACACACAAAATTCATCTTTGAAGCTCAACAAATAAGTAACAGATCAACGCTCGTGTCACAGAATCATAGTCACATTATGTTCCTTCCGAATGTTACCCGGGAACATGTCAAATGGAGCTTCGGAGATCATAGTTACGTATTAATATCATATGCATACGAATTCTCATTTCATACATTTACACAGATTCCATAGAATCAATCAAAGCAGAGTATCATTTAAAAACCGAGCCAATGGTCATAGTCAAATCCAGCTTCTTTCGAATGGTACTCTTTAACTTGTCAAATAGAACCTTGCCATCATAGTTACGGATCGACATTATATACATACAATTCTCATTACAGATTTAACAAATAAGCAAGTAATCGTATTCGGGGGTCGAGGTGATAGTCATTTAAGTCCTCTCCAAAAAGTCGTCAGAGCTACACAGAGGAAAGTCTCGCGGGCCCACGGACGAGTATCCAACCAATCCGAGCCCGCCTATGAACATTATAGCCTTAATACACTACAGAACCTCCTACGGACATATCGAAGCGATCCGAGCCTTTTTATGAAAGTTACGGACGTTCGTAGTTACAGACCCTTTTTCGAACATAATCTTTTATGCACATTCATATTTGATCATACAAAGGGCATAAGAATCATAATTTGACCACATTATGAATACGGATATCAAGAAGCACATAAGAATCATGAACATGCTCGGATCGGAGGAGTAGAGTTACCTCGGGGATCATATCATAGCCTAATTTAACTAAGACACGCTAAAGAAGGAAAGGTGAGCTTTACATACCTTGGCCGCCTTCTAAGCTAATCCAACCTTACGCCTCGGCCTCTCACAATCTACCATAATGTCATTGGACACCCAACATTAGCCGTAAGCATTGAAGAACTCAATTCCAAACCATCGCTTTATCTACAGAAATTTGGGCAGCATCTCCCCTATAAATCCATCAACCCCGAGAATTCAACTCGGCCAAATTATCACAACAATACCAACATTCATATAAACAACATCCATAATTAATTCAAAACGCATTCTAATATCAACGACCTTCTTCCACATAGTTCGACGATATTTCATTTACATTCAAATAAACCGCACACAATCAATCTAACTTCATCGATCATACATTCAAGTATTAATCCGAGACCATTCAAATACGATTTAAGAACGTTCTAAGCAATTCGTACAATATTCCATAACAGCCCGTCCACTACACCATGCACCCGAAACCTTCCAACTTCATTAGGAACATTCATAACAGCTTTTCTTCTTCCAAATTCATAAACTACGCCAACAATCCCATACATTACAACATTATCCTCATAATTATGAGAAAACATATTAGAATCATATTAACTTTCAAAACAGCCCACAACAATTACAACTTCCATTTGGATCATTAAATCTTCATTTCACATCATAGAATTCACCATACGACAACCAAATTCTACCAAATAAAATTGGTCCATCTCTTCCACACAAAACAGCCACCATTCGGTCAACACATCAACACACACAACTTCATGCATTTCATCTATTTCAACACATTACAACATGCTCAAAACGTCCATAACAATATCAACCAAACACTAAATAAAAATTGTTCATCACTCCTACATGGCATCATATACTCACGGCCAAGCCTCAATATGCAACTTCCATGATTTTCATTCATTTCTACATATTACAACATATACAAATCACCTATGAAAACATATAAACAAGATTAATCTCACCTTCTCCATTCAACTTTGTCACTCGGACAAGATGCTCTATAGCTAAAACGAATGGTTTCCTTGTTCCAACAACTACTCCACGTCGACGAGGACCTTCCAATTAGTAGGAAAGCTTGAGAGAAATAATTTTGTTATTTGATCAAATTCCATGACCATGTTCAGCCAGCTTGGCCGAACTCTCTCCCTTCTCTCTTTTTCTCCTTCTTTCTTGAACTTTCTAATTATGGCAAGATGAATTGCCTTTCATGACCCACACACACACACACACACACACATATATATATATATATATAAAGGGGCACATGGCCGGTCATGTGCCCTTTATTTTCCTCCAATTTTCTCAATTTTTCTAGAATTTTCTTTAAGTCATCAAAGATGACTAATTGTCTTGCTTGCCTTGTCATCTTTGTCCATATATATATATTTGGCCCTTACAAAATATAAGATGAACACATGTTCCATTACATGGCTTGCTACAATTGACCAAATGTAAATGGGGCCCACGGCCACAATGCTTCTCCAAGAAGTCATGAACTAATAATAATTTCCAATTTCCAAGTTTGCCCTAAATGTTCCATGACAATAATATTTATAAGCGACTTGCGCATTCAAACAAAACCGAAAAATGGCCTTGCCCTTAACTTTCCGCAACTTGCTCGGAATGTCCCAATCTACAAGAATGCGGGATATAACACAACTACACAATAACCAAGTCAGCATCAACAACCACACGTTCAAGTACTATGTTGAGACTATTCAAGACAAGATTCGAGAACACCCCAAACAGCCCGCATGACATTGGAATCAGCCCACATATTACAACATTCGATAATAATCCACATACGACTACGACATATTCAAGCTATTCTTAATGATCCATATGTCACGACCCAACCCCGTAGGCCGCGACTAGTGCCCGAGTTGGGCACCCGTACACACCCGTTAATCAGAAGTAGCATGCGAATAGCTTACACAGTATACAAATAACATATATGTACAGAAAAGTGGAACGTCACCCCGAAGCTGTCACAAATGTACAAATATACATATCGCTATCGCAATCCAGCAGATAATATCACATATAAGCCGATAAGGCTATCATAGTATAGGGGGACGTCCAAATCACAAATCACACAGACACGACTGAACAGTGAATACCCATACCCACACATATATGTCTACAGACCTCTAAGAGTCATAACAGAATCATATGACGGGACAGGGCCCCGCCGTACCCGTGAACAAACATATGCATATATACAATAACAGAAGCTGGATCAAAGTATAGGCTCCAGAACAAGGGAGCGCTCCAAGTCCGCTGAACAGGAATCCTAAGCTGGTGGATCATCCAAATAAGTATCTGTACCTGCGCGGCATGAAACGCAGCCCCGAAGAAAGGGTCGATGCGGAATATGTGACCGAGTATGCAAAGCATGGAATATAGTAAACAGGATCATAGTCAAAACCGTACAGAAAGTAAATGCAGTATCCATAATATCAAAAATGCTTACTCAAAAAAATACAAATCATGCATGGGGCTCTTAGAACTGTGGTCGCCCGCCCGTCGTTGGCGCCACAACACAGCATCACACAAGAAGATTTCATATCTCCGTATCCCCGTCACACATCATAACATCATAACACAGCATAACACCAAATATACTCGATACCCGGCCCTCTAACGAGGGGCTCGGCGAACCGGACACATCATACTCCGAATATCACATAGTGCGCACGATAACATAACCGGCCCGGGACTCGGTGAAGGATATAACAACCATATGCACGAGCAGAGTCGTGAGCAACTATATGCAGTTTAAAACACTTTCAAAGACTTAATAAAAATATTCGAAATGAATCATCATTTAAAAATCAAAACGATAGTGAAATCAAGTTTCTTCCGAATGTCGCTCGAGAACCTATTCAGTAGAGCTTTGGGACTTATAGATGCGTCTCAAACCATATGAAATAGCTCATGGAAATTAGGGTCATAATCGTTATTACGGACTCGATAAAGGAGTAAGTAGACGACGTCCGAAGTTTTAAGATGATAGTCACACTCAATCCTTTCAAAAGTCATTAGTATTACGTAAAGGAAAGCCTCGGGGCCCACGGATGAGTATCAAACCAATTCGAGTCCATCTATAAAAGTTGGAGACCTTATTCATTATAGAATCTCCCACGAACATTTCGAAGCGATCCGAGCTCGTTCATGAAAGTTACGGTTGTTCGTAGTTATAGAATCTTTTAAAAACAACATTCTTTATGCAAAATTTGAAATCCAATTGTACAAAAGGCTTAAGAACCATAAGTTGATTGTTATATCCCGTATTTTATACGTTCGGATATTTCAAGGTAGTCGTGGCAAAGATAAGGGAATGACCATCTCCCAAAATTATTTTAATGTACAAGTTGGTTATGATATGAGTAGTATGGAAATATCGGGAAAGGTTAAGGGTAAAAAGAGGAATTCGCAAAATGGTTCACGGAAATAATGCGGAAGGCCGGGGGCAAAACGGGAATTTCACACAAGGATCGGGGATAAAGATTATATTATCGAGTATGAGAATGTATATATATGGAATTTGGAGAGCGTAGGAAGTAAACCGGTTAACGTGATCACTCGAGGATAGCCCTTGTAACCATAAGCCAAGGTGGGGCCCGCCCATCGGACTTTATAAAAGACATATAAAGAGATATATGGGTAGTACATGTGAAGTTGAGCAAGTCTAAGAAGGAGCCATAAGCCAAAAATGAGTGTAAGCCCTCCAAAAGGACGATTTAAGAAAACGTTTCCTGATGACCTGACTTTAAGGGGCAAACACGGCATTATACGTTTAGAATTTGGGAAAACCCCAGAAATAAAAGTTGTAGATAATTGAATTAGCTTTCCAACGGTAGGTTGTGGACCCTGACACGATGTCGGAATCAAAAGTTATGGCCATTTAAGAGAGAGAGACCTTAAGCTGCCAAAAATAATAAAGAGAAACCGCGGGCCCCACGTGGGGAGGTCGGTGAAACCTGACTTAGGGGTGCTATAAATACCCCATAAATCCTATTTTTTCAGCAATATTAGCATTCTAAAATTTCTAGAATTCTCTCAAACTTCTCCCAAATATTATAGTTTGATAAATCAAGAATTTAACAAGATTTCGCCAAACTAGTCCGTGAAAGGTGATTGTTCTTCTTTCTACCAAGTGTGGCGTTGGAGAAAATTTATGTGGCTGAGTTTCTTCAAGTATAAGGTATTTTATTCATCCCATATCTTGTGTTGAGTTTATTTTAAGGTCTAGCAAGCTTTAAAAAAACGAAAAATAGTTATGGAGAAGTCATAAAGTGTTGTGTTGAAGCGATTGTGTTTATGGCTGTTTGAACATGTTGTGGCCATGTGTATGGACTGATTTATATATGTAAAGATGGTATATAATATTGTTAGTTTGTTGGCGAGATTATCTTTCCTCGATTGGGACGAA
>NW_026727438.1:0-33507 GCF_029784015.1 Lycium ferocissimum
AACAAGCTATAAAAAGGAACCCCCCGAGGTGCCAGGAGGCCCCAAGAGGGTTGGAACATTCGGGGGCCAAGTTTTCCCCAAAGGGGAAGAATGTTATGCCCCCGCATTTCGCACGTGGGAGTTTTTTTGGGGTTAGTTGCAAAGGAGTTTGGGAAAAAAGGTTATCTTTCGACTTTGTTTTACGACAAATGGTTTATGATCTTGTTGGAAGGAGGCATTAAGGAAAAATTTGGGACTAAAAGTGCGCTATGGAAAGATTTAAAAATTTCATGAAATGTGGAGCCAAAAAAGTGGAGTTTTGAAAATTTAATTTTCTGACCAAAAAAAAAAATGGCAGGTGGCCGGCCATGTGATTGTGGACCATGGCCACATGGATTATTTCATAGGGAACAAGAGATGACTTAGCCATAATTCATCATTTTTCATCCTTAGGAAAAATTCTAGAATTTGAGAAAAAGAGAAAAGAAAAAGTAAGAAACATGGAGCATGTGCATGGCATGTGCCATCACTTATATATATATGAAGGTGATGAAATAAGACACAAGTCTTCATTCAATTTCTAGAGAAATCGAGAAAAAGAAGAGAAAAAAAAGAAAGAGAGTTAGAATTTTGCCCGTAGAAAGGGCGAACTGCCCTCTTGTTTGGTCATGGAAACAATATCTTCATGTTTTCTTACTAAGTGAAGTCCTCTATCTCATGGTGTGGTTGTTGGAAGAAGAAAATCATTTGTTTTACAAAGAGATGTCCTAGCCGAAGTGAAGGAGTGGAAAGAAAGGTATGGTTCAATCTTTGTTCTTATGTGTTGTACATGGTTCATGGATATTGTAGTGTGTGAAAATGAATGAAAAACATGGAAATATAAGATGTAGAAGTTGAGCCGTGGGTGTGGACATTTGGCCGTGCATGTGTATTGTATGCTATAAGTAATGAATTCATTGTATTTAGCTTGTTGTGTGTGGTTATAATGTATTGAAATGGACGGAAATCATGAAATCTTGAAGGGTGGGATGTTGTAGTGGTGGCCGTGAACTAGGGAATGTTTGGTATGCAGAATGGAGTAATGTTATTTAGTAGTTTAATTGTCGTCGTTGTGAATTTTATGACGTAAAAATGAAGTTTAATGGCCCAGTTGAGGTTATGGTTGTTGTGGGCTGTTTTGAAGGTTAAAATGATTCTAATATGCTCTTTCAAAATTGTGAAGATCATGTTGTAATGTAAGGGATTGTGGAGGTAGTTTGTGAATTTGGAAGGTAGAAATGTTCTTAAATCATATTTGAATGGCCTTTGGGGATGATATTTGAACGTATGATCATAGGTGTTAGTTCGAGCATATGTGGTTTACTTGAATGCGTGAATATTGTTAACTTATGTAGTAAGGAGTTGTAAATGCTAGAATAGTGTTGGTATTGTTGATGGTTTGGCCGGGTTGAATTCCGGTTCTTTGTGATGTTGATTTGGGCCGAGCCATATTCTCGGGACGGTGTATTTACAGAGGAGATGCTGCCCAAATTTCTGCAGACAAGTGAAGAATGGATGATTTGGAAGCAAAAGTCTACTATTGGCAATTGGTAAACATGACCATTTGCAAATTCTGGGCGAAACGGGATTGGAGTTTTGACGAAGCAACAAGCAAGAAAGGTATGTGAGCTATCCCTCTCCTTCCTTTGGCATGTCCTAGGTGTACTAGGCTTGAATTTGAGCCTCGGGGGTTATTCTGTCATCGAAATCGATTCTGAAATGGGACGCTATTATTCATTCTGCGATTGAACTAGAATCCTTATATCTTGTTGGAAAAAATGCTCAAACGTGCGTAACTTGCAGAAATGTAATCGAATTGCCTCGAAACTTCCACAAATGACTCCATTAAGCTTAGTATATGTAATTTGAGTACGCCACCCCCGTTGACCCGGGACGGACCCACTATTCCCGGATCTCCGCCTCTTTTGTTTTATTTGACTTATTTTTGTACCACAATTGAAGGAAAACTTTTGGCTATTGCCACAACTATTAAGCGATATTTTATAAGACTTTTCAAAACCACTAGAAGAAGAGTGTGATATTTTATAAAACTTTCCAAAACCACTCGAAGGTGTGATATTTTATAAAACTTTATAAAACTTTCAAAACCACTCGAAGGGGGTGCGATATCTTATTATTCAGATTTTCAAAAACCACTCCGAAGGGGTGTGAGATTTTATTATTATTACTCTTATTATTATTATGCCCGAAGGGGCTAGGATTAGTATTATGTCGCGAGTGGCATGCCGATGGGGCCGGGTAACCGTATGCGCGAGTGACATGCCCGAAGGGCTAGGATTATGTCGGGGCCAGCGTCCGATGGGGCCGGGATAGACGTATGTTGGACGGTATGCCGAAGGAACATCATTTTATTCCGGGACCGGCATGTCCGAAGGGGCCAGGATAGACGTATGTCGGAACCGGCACACCCGAAGGGGATTACTAGTATTATTATCATTATTATTACTATTGTTATTACTATTATTGTTATTATTATTAGGCCGGAAGCGGCCGTCCGAAGGGACTATCTTATTTAAATATTTAATTCATGTCAGGTAACCTAAACTTGCGTTCTGTTGTACTTTTCTGATTTATGCTTCAGTAATGCTTTACATACTCAGTACATATTCCGTGCGGCCCTCCTTCTTCGAGAAACCGTTTCATGCACGCGGTACACGAGATGAGGAGAAGACACTAGAAGTTGTCCCCGCGGGATTGACGAGCTCCGCCTCGGTTCGGGTGTTGCCGGAGTCAGTGTTCGGGTCATGGTTTTTAGCATATGTTAGAGACTTTGCAGACAGTGTCCTGTGGATAGTGCGTCGGGAAGTGCGAATAATTTGTAAATGTTAAAAGAGTTTGTATTTACAGATAATGATTGATGTTTTGAAAAGTTCCATGTTTTAAGAAGTTTTCGAAATGGCAGATTCTATTACGCGAATGTCTAAGGGTTCGCTCGACTCTGAGGAGAGTCGGGTGCCCATCACGCCTTTAGTAAGGTCGGGGTGTGACAGTTTGCAACACCGACTTGAAGTCACAAAAATATTCCCCTTTAGTGTACAAATCATCCTATTCTTAATTCACCTTTTAAGAGTTCCTCCACACCCGAGGCAACCGTGTTAGTGTGGCTACCCATTTATTCCCTTATATACTTTCAAAACCGGGATCTTCTAACATCATCAAAGACCTAATCGTCCCTTTTCTCTTACTTCGTTCCTTGTCATGGTCGCTATTACGTTAGCTCACTTATTTAAATCGGTTTTCAATCCTCACGCACTTTTCCTTCGTTTCATATTACTACACTTTATTCTTTTTACGCACCTAATGCTTGCAACTTCATCCCAAATAATCCCGTGTCTTTCCAGTTTATTCCTTTTACGGAGGTCTTGCCCGATCATATTTCCTTATCTTTCACTTCTTTCGGATATTTGATCTCTTTATTTCCCACCTACTCACTCATTTTCTCCTTCTAATATCATAGCATTAAGACTTTTCTACTCTTAACCTATAGCGAAGATGGCGGTCTTATAGTACCTGTACCATTTGTTTTCTTACTACCGCTCAGGTTTCAGTGTCCCTTACTCGGTTGAGGCCTTCTTTATCGTAGCATAGGTTGTTGGGGCACACGTGTCCACTGACATCATCACATATGGGATAACATATACATTCATATATACATATATAGTTGTTATCAACTAGCCCACAAAAATATTTTCAAACTTTATTCAAGCCTATCCTAATTTTACAATGACATCGTGGCGTACTTTTCATCCCTTCTTTAGTCTAGCCTGTCGCGTGTCAGGTGGCTTTTTATGGTCTCCAACCATCTCGTATATTCTAATTTCACTTAGGCTATCCCAACTTCTCATTTGTCCCCTTAAATTCCAACTTTGCAAGATTCCCTAGCTACTTCCCAGGGGGTCACCCATCCTGAAATTGCTCCCACCTGAGCACGCTTAACCTCGAAACTTTGGTGGATTTTAGGGCCTTAACGCTTCTGTAATCGCGTCCACCTCCGCGTATGACCTTTACTACACACGAGTTGGGGTTAGTCGAGACCTCCCACAAATTCAGGACACCCTCGTAACGCGTCTTTTCTTCCACAATTACCATTTTACCCTTTTTGGCCCTTAGTGTCCACCTTTCATTTCCGTACGTAACTACCTCTCATCCTAGGTCCCAGTTCCGATGGTAACGTATACACCTTCATTGCCACTACTTCATAAATACCCAGATATCGATCCGTTCGAATTCCTACTCACTGCTTTCACCTAATATCCTGTAGCAAGTTAAATTGTCAACTTTCCGAATCCTTCACCAAACCTTGTTCTTCTTATACCATCCCCCTGTACACAGCAAATATCAATAATGCCTTACAGAACATATATATATATATATATCATATCCCAGCCACCCAGAACTTCCAACTTCAGATAACAGAACAATTATGTCAGTACTTACCCCCTGACTTTCCATGTCGCCACTTACCTTTTCCGTCGTATGTAAGGCTTACGTAAGAGATTTCATTTCCTATAGCTTGGCTCTATCGCACGATCTAGGACGGAAAGAAGGTCAACAATCCCTAGATGCCCCGTAGCCTCTGTTTATAAATGTGGCCGGCTTCACACCATAAACAGACTCTCACCGGACACGACTTCTGGGAACAACCCCACGGACGGAGACCTCGCTGCGATACCACTTTGTCACACCCTAACCTTATTAGGGTGTGATGGGCACCCGGCCCGTATTCGGAGCCGAGCGAACCCCTCCGACAATTTGATTACGTACATATTCTTTTCCAATTTCCAAATCAGATCACATGGAACATACAAGGACTTTCAAGAAGCGAGAACGACATCGTCTTAGGCGGTCATGTGTATCAAACATATCAAACACATCATATCAAATTCGTGGCGGGCGGAATGCGCATCGCACGAACATACATACATGTACAAACATATAGGCCATTCGCACCAAACGGGACCGCTCACCATCTAGACCAAACAAACTTTGTGGACATATGAAGCCGATTACGAACCGACATCTCGCGTACCCACGACCGTGTGCATAGAAAGTCTCTAGCAAAATCGAAAGCACAACTTATGCTTGCTCTGACTCGGCGACACTCCGGAGGGAAGTGGAGCTCGCCAATCCCGCTGAACACCTCCTAGCAAAGTCTTCTGATCATCTGGGTGTACCTGCGTGGCATGAAACGCAGCCCCCGAAGAAAGGGGGTCAGTACGGAATATGTACTGAGTATGAAAGGCAGGAAATACAGTAAACAGAATCATGATCAGAATCAAATGTACAGAAGTATATAGCAGACGAAATCATAACCAGATCCAGATGTGTAACATATATGTACGATATGCGAGTAATTTAAACAAATGCGAAGTGACAGATCAAACCGCACGGAATGCAAATGTACGGAATGCAAATAAAAAAAATCATGCATGGGCTCGAACGTGGTCACCGACCCGGTGCCACAACACATCATACTCAGAAGATTTCAAATCTCCGTACAAACTCCGAACACATCGTAACATCATACACATCATATCATCGAATATATCGAAACCATATCACATCATAACACCATAGACGGTAACCGCCCTATGGCGAGGTCTCGGAAACCGTAACACATCATCGCCCGAATATGTCATAATGCGCACGATATAAACCGGCCCGGACTCGGCGAAGGAAATCATAACATATGCACGAATAGAGTAGTGAGAAACTAAATGCACACAAACCAAGACTCGATGGCATAATTGGACGTACTATCGGGACAATCGTAATAGATTATTCATAACGTAATATTTTTATCATATATACTTATGGCGTAATACTTACGTACGAAGTACTTATATCAAATACTTAAGTCAAAATACTTGTATCAAAAAATACTTATGTCAAAACGCTTATGTCAAAATATTTATATCAGTACTTATATTGGAATATTTACATGTCAGAATACTTATATCAAAATTAGGAATACTCATATGTTTACTCGTATCGAGTACCTATATCAGAGTGCTCAAATCGAATACTCATATCCGGATTATTAGATGCGATATCGGGGGGACGAATCATACCAAACTCGGAATTATAAAGTAGAGTTTCCTCAAAATACATATCATAACTTACTTGGCTCTAAGGCATGCCAAAAGGAATAAAGGGTAAGCCTTACATACCTGTGCCGCGACCAACTAGTTATGCTTATTTGTCCAAACTTGTCAATCTACATACAAAAGAATTCACATAATCATTTAATCCATTGTTATTCACTGTGTCTCAACTTTTCAAATAAATTCACTTATATTCTGCGAAATTTGAAAGATCTCCTGAAAATACACCGTCCGAGAATATGGCTCGCCCAAACCAACATCAACAAACCCGAGAATTCAACTCGGCCAATCCAACAACATTACTAGCAAGATTATCCCAACAACACTTCTATATTCAATTCAATTCAATTCAATTCACTTCAATTCAATTCAATTCAATTCAATGCAATTCACATAATCTTCTAACAACTCAATTAACATATTACTTTATCCGAAACCTTCCAATTCACAACAACTATACATTTCATCATCATTCATGTATACTAACTTCAACAACAACCTTCCCCTTCATCACATAATTCATAACAGCGACAACTAGAATATCCAATAATATCAATTTACATTAACAACATTTTCCATGCAATGTAAGAATTCAAGCCAATATCACATTAACTATTCTAATATTTTAAGGACTACAACTTCATTTTAAGCCATCAAACCCTCATTTTTCATCACGGATTCCGCAACACAACAACTAAAATATTAACTAGAATTAATTCATTGCATTAACTTGTCAACCTTCCATCATTTTCGGCCACAACAACTACCAACAAGTTTTCATGAATTTTTCATCCATTTCTATATATCGACAACAACCAATACTAAGAACAATTAATTCATTGTCTTCTACATCGTGCAACAACCATACGGCCATATTCCATATTTCCAATTTCAACCCAATTCATTCAACCTTCACTTCCAATATAAAATCCACAATATCCAACTAAAATACTACATAAAATTCAACTTATTTTGTCCACACACATTACACACACCTACTTCATACACACATATAAACACCACGCAACTTCCATATTCTCATGAATTCTAACCATTTCTACATACTAGAACATAACATAAACCTTCATAATATATAAAAAGAGATTAAATCTTACCTTTTCTTCTTGACTTCTCAATTGGCTAAAGTTATAATTTTGTAACAAAGAATGAATTTCTGATCAACAATTGTACCATGTTGAAGAGGACTCTTGAATTAGTAGAAATACAACAAGAAAATAATTTTTGGGGCAAGATTTCATGGCCAGGGGGGGGAATCCCCTACCTTGGCCGAATATGCTTGTTTTTTTTTTTGTTCTTCATCTTCTTTCTTTTTCTTTCTTTCTCCCCACTTCTCTTGAATTAAAAGATGACTCTCATATATATATATACATGCTTTCCACCATTTTCCATATATTTTTTTAGTCCCTCAATTAAGAAAATTTTTAGCACATAGCCCCTTTCTTTATTTTTCTAGAATTTTCTTGAAATTCCACCAAAGATGACTTATTTTGTCATCTTATTTATTTATTTATTTAGTTTTTCCCTTCCTCTTCTTTTTGTCACATGGCCAATATGGCCTTCTTGGAACCTTCAAGAACTCCTTTTGTGAAATTCCCATTTTGCCCCTCGACTTTTCTTAATATTCCCATTTTACCCCTAGCCTTTCACATTATTTCCATTGGCCATTTTGCGAATTTCTCTATTTGCCCTTAACCTTTCACAATATTTCCATACTTTTAATAGTCATAAATAATATTTATAGCAACTCGTCCATTAAAATAATTTTTGAAAATGGTCTTGCCTTAACTTTTCATAACGACTTTGGAATTTCCAAACGTACAAGATACGGGCTATAACATATTCGTACTGACGTCCCTTCTTGTGGACGCTGCGTTCATACCCACATGTATAGATAGACGAGACAAGGATCTTCCATAGTAGATGGCGCCGAGAATTTCGGGTACTAGTAACGATTGGTGAGCTCCATTTCTTCAAGAGAAGACCGAGTCTATATATATATATATATATACATGTATGATTTTGTTCAAGGTATGTCGGGGGCCCTGTCCCGACTTGTATACTTCAGTCATGTTCATAGAAGCTTTGCAGATGTTCATGGGTCCAATGTACATATACTTATGCATGATATTATGTTCGTATTTTGCCTCTCAATATTATTGTTTCCATTTGAGTCACGAAGGATGTAAGTTATAAGTTGGTTCGCTCGGTTTCCGTAAGGTGCTTGGGTAACAACAATCACTGGGTGCCCTACAAGGAAAGATGGGGTGTGATAAATTGTATCGAGGTTCTGTCCTAGGGTTGTGCAAGCCGCGTGGAACCGAGTCTATTTATGGGTGTGAAGCCGGCCACATTTATAAGGGGGAGCGAAAGGTCGAGGCATCTAGAATCATTGACCTTTCTTTCTATCTTAGATCATGCGATAGAGCCAGAGTCTAGGAATGATCGCTTCTGATCCTTTTCCTGCGTGAAAGTGCGGTAAACGGGAAAGCGAGATGAAGAGATCGGCCGGAAATGGGGGTGCTAAAACATACATGTATATCCGGGACCCCGGGGCTCCGGGACCGAGTCCGGAGGACCCCGATTATTCCATTGATATCGATCCCTAAAGGGGGAGGACCCAGCGCCGACTATTCCTCCAAAATATTTATGATAGGAGAGGAGGACGAGGGTAGTAAATGACACAGATCCATCGGGTATTCGAATTTGGGATACGGAGGAGGAGACATTCATGAAAATTTGGGGCTCACAAATGGTAGAGCACTACGTCAGACTAGCCTATGAACAGTGTTACGGACCATAGCCCTCTATGAAGAATATGTCAGTAAGATGAGTTACCCAATTATCTATATCCTTCGGACTCGGATGAGAGAGATGATGAAGGCCCGGACGAAGATGGTGGGTAGATATAACGAGGAGCACACTTCACACATAGTCCCCGGTGCGGACTAGAGATATATATATATATGAGTGTTTATTGGAATTTTCTATGTGTGTGTGTGTTCGGGAAGACTAGCACTTAATAGCGGCGAGCGAAAATCCAAAGAAAGGCCGATAGAGAGAAGTGTTTATAAGTAACGGCGACCAAGGTGTTTTCACCACCATTGGGAATGCTGAAAACCTAGGATGGAAAGTAGTCATACTACGCCTTAGGTGAAAGGTGAATATTGAGGATTGAAAAGAACAAAATAGTAATTGTGTAGTCGGAAGACTAAGAGACCCTTTCTAATTCGGAGGGAGATGCGTTGCGAGAATGTTTTGGAATCTGTTAAGACCTTAACTTGCTCTAGATTATATGATGAAGGTCATGCGGTGAGGTGGATGAGATCATACCAGTACTAACGTGCCGGATTTTATCAGAGTTTCAAGGTTAAGCGTGCTGGAGTGAGAGAAATATCAGGATGGGTGACCCCTTGGGAAGTATACTAAAAGTCCTATAAATTCAGACATAAGAGACAAATGTGAAGCTAGAATAGCCTAAGGGAAATTGGAGTATGCGGAGTGGTTGGAAACCTTAGAAGATCGCGAGGGATTACGTTATTATATGGAAAGGAGGAAGAAGGTACATCATAGCTTTAGAGCTAGGATGAGTTTAAGTAGTGTTTGGAAATACTTAGTAAGCGAGGGGTTAGTAAAGATATACATGAGTGCACATGATATCCCATATGTGGCTGTATTAACGGGTATGTGTATCCCAGAAACCGGCGTTGCGGTATATTGAAGGCATTGATTGAACAGGGTGATAAAGTTCAAGTGACAAAAGAACGTTACCAGGTAGGCTGGTGTTATCTTTACCACAGGCTAGAACTGGAAAGTTCTAAGGTAATGACATCTGGAAAAAAAGGAAAGTGAGTATATGGAAGGTAAGAGGATCAAAATGTCGAAAAAGTGAAAGAGTAAGAAACATGAGAGAGTGAAGCCTCCAAGAGAGACGACGGGCAGAGCACAGGTCTAATTGGGTAAAAATTCGAAGGTAGGCATGTGAAAGGCATAAAGTGTGGTAGCATAGAACAAAAGAGGAATGTGTGGGATCAGAGAATAGACTTCGATAAGTGGGGCTAAAAGGATAGCGACCACGACGAGGAATGTGAAGTAAGAGAAAGAATGATTAAGCCTTGCAACGATGCTAAAAGATTTCCAACTCTCGAAAGATATATATATATATATATATAAGGATGAATGTGTAGTCATATTGATATGGTTGCCTCGGATCTAGAGAAGCTTTCCTAAAAGATGACTTAAGAATAGAACGGATTTGCATGTTTAAAGGAATATTTCACGAGCTTCAGGGTCAATACTGCAAATGAAAAGGAGGAAAAGAACTCAAGAAAGGTTAAGGGTGAAAGTAGCGAAGGTACACTAATAGGCTGATTAAAGAAAGAGGAGAGCATCTAGGAATAAAGTAACTGGAAACCTTCAACCACGGGGGTACACAAGATACGTTAACGAGTTGGCGGTAGGAAACCGATCCATCATCGAGATAGAAACGAGGATGATGGGGCGACACATATGATTAGAAGATTAATGACATGAGGCAAGAATTCTTGTAAAGACCGAGAGATTCGGTTATAGAGGAAATAGAGCGATATATAAGGAACGTGCATGGAAGACCACCCGGCCGTAGCATGTAAAGATAGATAAAGGTACGATAAACGAGGATGGAAAGAGTGTAAATTGTAAAAAAAATTGTGCTAAGAGCAAGAAGTAGCAGGACACTCAAAAATTTGGATGCACAGCTGCAACACAAACGCGTAGTTAAGAAGAATTATGAGTAAGTGAGCTAAACAGGTGAAAAGACTAGTAGTGGATGGAAAGGTATGGTAATATTGACAAAAATGATGATATAGACATACATGGAAGAGAACTCAGGGTAAGAAGTTTGAGAGATGTTATAAGCAAAGTCGGGAAGAAAGACGAGGAGTAAGGCATAATCGAAGACTTCATAAAGAACGTGGTGAATCTCGATGTCCCCATTAACTTACGGGTCCAAGAAACCGTTAGTCATAAAAGACAGAGATGTGAAAAGACAGAAAAGAAGGCATCGGAATCTGATCTAACCCTTATAAGTATTTCAATTGAATACAAGAGTGTAACTAGTAAAAAGATAGATAAGTCAAACCATACTATGATGGAACCCCAGCCTTAAGAAAATTGTGAAGGGCAGCAGATAATTATCTAAGGCGGTGGATACTCAAAGGCTATTGGAGTATAAGGACCTCCTTAATAAGGGGGGAAGAACATATTAGACCTGACAGGAATTATGATGTTCTCAAACATCAGAAGAAGAAATTTATTATCTCGGGGTCAGAGTTCGAGGCGTATTGGCATATCAGGAAGGTACCAGAAAGAAGCAGAAACGAATTGATAATAAGTGTACCGTGAGGCAGACATAGGGAGAAAGTATGTAAGACACCGTACGAGAATGCTTCACGCCGACATGAGCTACGATATTTCCAGACCAGGGTTTGAAACCCCCGTATCGGGCAAAATTACGCTGTACCCAAGTATACAGCGACATGTCCTAAAGGGTAATGAAAAGAGCAAGAAAGGTCTCCAAGATAAATTCACCAAGGGTGATAGAGAGAATGACGAACTCAAAGGACACTTGGGATGACAACGACTATTGTAACAAAAGCCACAAAGATTGGTAGTTTGCTAATTTTCCGAAGAAAGGAAGAACGCTGCTCTTATGAATGGAAATAAAGGAGTTCACCGGATATTAGAAAACATTTCATGGATTACTAATTATACTGAACATAAGAGCATATGTTATGGAGTTATATGAACTATTAACGTGAAGCTATGCCTAATTATAATTGCAAAAAGGCCATATCGGAAAGCCAATGAGGGAATAACGACGGGTGAAGTGACCTCGGGTAAGGAATCGGCTAGATATATATATATATGTTGTAAGAGAGTCGTAATGGAGTAAGAATTCTAGTGCCCCTATGCTTCGGGTTTATGTGTTGCGAGATTTGAGGGAAGGAGGTTAAAGAAACAGTTGTGGCAGGAGCTCAAAAATGTGGCGAGCTACAAATTTATTTGAACTCGGATTATGAGTTTTCCGTTAGTGCAATTGTGTCACACCCTAATTTCCGTTAGGGCGTGATGGGCACCCGACCCCTATTTAAAAGGCCGAGCGAACCCGCGGACTCACATAATAGTCATACTCACGCTGGCTCTCAATTCATGACACAAATATACATAACAAAAATTTATCGAAGAATAATATGCTTTTTGCTTTTCTCAAATCAAATAAAATCTTGCAACATACAAAACTTATAACACAACGCATAATAATATACCGGCTTACATAGCCATTTACCTAACCGACATCTAATACCCACAACAACTGCCGCAAGAGTCTCTAACACGAAACATGAATCCATATCATAACGCTCTGACTCGGCAGCACTCCGGAGCAACTGGAGCTCGCCAATCCCGCTGGGACATCTCCTACTAATATCTTCAGCTCACCTGGGTGTACCTGCGCGGCATGAAACGCAGCCCCTGAAGAAAGGGGGTCAGTACGGAATATGTACTGAGTATGTAAAGCATGAAATATAATAAGCGGGACCACACTGAAGTAAAGAGTACGGAAAAATCATAAGACTTGCCTTTTGGAAACCTTTGTCATACATATGCATATATCGGTAAATAAAATCATATCATAATCGTATCATCATATCATCGTACGTATATACCGTACCCGGCCCTCTAATGAGGGACTCGGTGAGTAAAATCATGTCATGATCATGTATGCGTACGGATATACATATATACGTACGGTGCCCTCAGTGAGGACTCGGTGAATAACGTGCCCGGCCCCGCTAGCAAGGGACTGTTAAGCCATCCTGCCGCCGTCTCCATCTCATCACATCATCACATCATATAGATATATATATAGCGTACCCGGCCCTCAGTGAGGGACTCGGTGAACAATGCGAGAGAAGTTGCACGAATGCGTGCCGGCCGGGACTCGGTGAAAAGACATCTTGAGCTTGCACGAGTGGAGTAGTGAGAAACCAAATACAAATAAAACATTTCCAACACTCAATGAAGTAGTCCAAACGGAATGTCATTGGAAGCAAGTTTCGGACAATAGTCTTATCAAATATCTTTCGGAAACATAACATACATTATAACCGTATTAACAACTCAACGTTGGGTTAGCCATATTTAACCCATAGGGATCATAGTATTACGCCAAACCAACCCGAGTCCGCCTCGAAAGTTGCAAACACTATTCACTTTAGAACTTTCTACGAACAAATCGAAGCGATTCGAGCCTTTATGCGAAAGTTACGGAAGTTCGTAGTTTCGGGATCGTTTAGAAAACAAACACTTTTTTGAAAACCAACTTTTATGCAACCTTTGAAATCCATTCATGTGAAACAAACATAAAGACCATAATTTGGCTATATTATGAATATGAATATCAAGAAACAAATATGGATCATAAATGTGCTCGGATCACCGAAGTAGAATTACCTCGAAAGTCGTGTCATAACTTATTTTTAACTAAGACATGACAACAAAAGAAAGGTGAGCTTCACATACCTTAGCCGCTTCCTAGCTAATCCGAATTTACGTCTCGACCTCTTACGATCTACAATAACATCAATAGGCGTCAAACATTAGCCATAAACATCGAAGAATCCAATTCCACGCCATTACTTTTTCTACAAAAATTTCGGCAGCATTTCCCCTATAAACCGGACATCCCCGAGAATTCAACTCGGCTAAATCACAACAACCAAACCAACAAGCATGATAACGATATCCATAATATTGATTCAAAATGCATCAAAACATTAATAATTCCTTTCTACACAATTCGACGACATTCCATTTATATTCAAATAATCTACATACGATCGATTCAACTTTACATTCACATATTCAAATGCTAATCCGAGATCATTTCGTCAAGATTCAAGAATATTTCAAGTAGTCCGCACAATACTCAAATCAGCCCATCCAACATACGAGGCAACCCCGAAACCTTCCTAGTCCAAGTAAACATCGACGACACATTTCTTTTCTTCCAAATTCACAAACTCTATCAACAATTACATATGCTAGCAACTTCGTTTTGCATGAATTCAAGAAATCATATTGATATCACATCATCGTCCGATTCAGCCCGCACAATTATAATTTCGACTTGTATCATCAAAACTTCATTTTACATCATATAATTCACAACGACGACAACCAAATGCTAAATAAAAATGAGTCATTCCTTGTCTCACCAAAACAGCCCATTCCCGGCCATAACAACAACATACACGGCTACAACTTCAACATCAACTTTTCATGCATTTCATTCATTTCTTCATCGCATAATTCATAACAACAACAACCAACATACTAAATAACATTAGTTCATTATTCCTACAACACATAGTATCATTCACGGTCACCACAACAACATCCCAATTTTATGATTTTCATTCATTCTACATACCACAACACATACAAATCATCCATAGTATATGCAAAGAGGGTTGGACCTTACCTTTTCCACCTATTCCACCTCTCGGCTAGCTTGAAGAAATACGACAACAAATGGTTTTCTTGTTCCAACAACCATTCCACGTGGACGAGGGCCTTCCAATGAGTAGAAAGGCTTGAGCAACCAATTTTCCTTGATCAACTTTAGGGGCTGGTTAGGACCCAGCCCCTCTTGGCCGGTTCTCCCCTTCATTTTTTTCTCTCTTCAAATTTCTTGAAATTTCTAGGCACAAATGATGAGTTGGTCTTCCATTTTCATGACTTATCACATATATATATATATATATATATATATATATATATATAAATGGGTGCACATGGCCGGTCATTTGCACCTCTTTTTTTTTTTCTTTTTTTTTTTTTTTCTTTTCTCCAATTTTCTAGATATTTCCAAAAGATGAAAATAATAAAGATGATTTAATTATCACCTTATTCTTCCATAAATAATAACCACATGTGGCCCTATGGCCCACTCCACCTTGGCCTCTAATTCATGAACTTTTAACTTTCCAAAATTCATTTTTGATCCCATATTTCATGAAATATGAATTTCCATAATTCACTTTTAACCCAAATCTTCCTTAACGTCTCCATCCCACGAAATCATAAGGCACTTATGTCTTACAACAAAGTCGGAAAATAACCTCGTCCGTAACTTGTCGCAACCAACCTAGAAATATTCCGACGTACAAAATGCGAGATATAACAAATTGCACTACGAAGGATAATAAATGGCGAAGAAACATTATGTACATACGTATTTCAGCTATTGATATAACTGGCCTTGGAAATGAACTGGGAGGAATAGTTTAAGGAATATAGCCATTATGCACATTAGCGACAATGTCATGTTGAATAAGAAATTGGAATGTAAGGGTAAGAGAGACAGTGACAGGAATGTAAAGGAATAGGGAGCCTGACTAACGAGCTACCAGAAGTTGATACAGTGCATACTTAAAAATCAACG
The DNA here is from genome assembly GCF_029784015.1 of Lycium ferocissimum. Taxonomy (NCBI): domain Eukaryota; kingdom Viridiplantae; phylum Streptophyta; class Magnoliopsida; order Solanales; family Solanaceae; genus Lycium; species Lycium ferocissimum. Next base: position 15,646 of record NW_026727438.1, read on the forward strand.
AGTATAAAAGGATAGCCCGGGATGGTACCGAAGGAGTAAACGTAAAGAGGACGTCATAAATGAGAAAGATAGTTGCCCACTAACAAGGAAACAAGAAGCGAGAAAAAGAGAATACTTACAGGATGACGAATAGTTACGGCACGGCAAGTCAAGGCTACAATAATGAGGACAGAGCGAGAGCGAGATACTAGTTAAATTCTGATCATGTACATGAGGACAAAGAAGTGAAAGAAGTTGACTGAAGGCAATAAAAGGGTAAAGGAAGAATGAGAAGAGAATGACCCAAGTTCTAGTTTAAGCAACTGGTAATCGGACCCTAAAGGGAGAATAACTGTTCGAAGGAATCAAAGATGATGTCGTGGGTTGGCAGTACTGCAACATTCGAGGACGAATGTTTCTAAAGGTGGAAGGATGTTACACCCCAAAAAATTTCGCGTTACAAGATCGTAGACGGCGTGGTACGAGCTCGGAAAAGAGTAAAGTTATACAAGGATTAGGGATGAAGATTAAATGATCTGAGTATAAGAATACATCTATGTATGACATTTGGAGACCATAGGAGGGTGAATCGGTCCATATGTTTCTTGATGAAAAGCCCTCGTCACTGTAAGCCAAGTGGGGCCCACACATCGGGACTTTTATAAAGGACATATTAAGAGATATATGAGTAGTACATGGAATGTTGAGCAAGTCCTAAGAAGGACCCTTAAGTCAAATATGAGCATAAGCCCTCCAAAAGGACGATTTAAGGAAACATTTTCGGATGATCTAATTTAGAACAGCCAAAACGACATTAAAAGTTCGGAATTTGGAAAACCACTAAGAATGAAAGTTGTAGATAATTGAATTAGATTTCCAACCATAGGTCGTGGGCCCTCGTACGATATGCGGATCAAGAGTTATGACATTTTTACTGAACGAACGCGCAGGCTGAAAAATTAAGCCAGTCCAGGCAGAACCTGGACCGCTATTTAAAGGGGCTTACCCTTATTTTCCTTAACAAACACCTCAAATATTCTCCAAAAATCTGGAGAATTCTCCCCAAAACCCCAAGCCAAATTTTAAGCCTAAACCAGCTATAATTTCCAAATCCCGGTCCAGATGGCGTATAGTTGCGATTACAAAATCGTGTATTGAGGCGTTGTGGCTTAAGCTCAAGGTGGAGGAGTGCAGATATAACATTATTATCGAGATAAAGGTATGAATCTCTTGTTATTAACGTTAATCTTTGTTTAATTACGGAGAAGGAGTTATTAAATTGTTGTAAATTAATTCTGTTGGTGGAAATATGGGACAAACACCATATGGGCTGTTCTATGGAATAATTTTATATGGGAAATGATGTTATTAATGTTGGTATTGTTATTGTTGTGTTGGTTGTTGAATCGAGAATTCGGGCTAGGCATATAAACAGGGGAGATGCTGCTCGATTTTCGGCAGAATATAGAATAGTTTGATTTAAAACTTGGAACAAGTGTGCGATAAAGAGGCTAACGTTAGTGTAAATCCTCTTAAATGTAGACTTGCGAGCTCGGACGAATAAGCGTAGCTAATAGGAGGTTGAACAGGTATGTTAAGGCTCGTCCCTTTCTTTCAAGGCATGATTCCTATGTTATGATTCCATAAATGTTTCCATACTGCCTTGTTTTCAAAAGCTCAAAGTTCATGACTCTTAAAGCCTCTTTATGATGTTTTATGGAATATGTTCTATGATGATTGTGATGATGATGATGATTCTCTTACGTTGAAACTCCGGAAGCTATGATTTGAGGGCATTATGAGATTATTGAGCCATTCCATGAATCCCTTAACCGTACTTATTGTTGATGGTCGACCTCGTATTACTTGTTCCTTCGAGGTGGGATATAGGGATGATAACGATTCTATTTCCAGTGCTACCTAAGTTCATGATTCCCGAGACTCCCGTGACATCGTCGATTTCATCTTGTGATGCTTGACCCTTCAAGGATTGATATGATGATAATGGTAATGCTAATGATGATGTTGATTTCATTTATGCATTTACATACATACATACATACATACATATATACATATATATATATATATATATATATATATATATGTATGCGTTGCATCCCACGATCGGTGAGGATAACACCGAGTCCCAAAAGGGCTGGGTTTCGGGACTCGGTAAGATAACATCGAGTCCCGAAAGGGCCGGGAAAGATAACACCGAGTCCCGAAAGGGCCGGGTGAGATAACACCGAGTCCCGAAAGGGCCGGGTAAGATAGCACCGAGCCTATATGGCCGGGTAAGATAACACCATGTAAGATGCTATATATATATATATATATATATATATATATATATTACCGTGCCTTAACGGCCAGGTGATATATTATATATTGATATGTATGGAAAAGTCTTTTTTTTTTTTAAAGCCAAGCATGCATGACATTCGCCTTAAAAGGGCATTGAAAGGCACAGGCTGATCCCTTTTATATTACTTATCCTTATACGTTCAATGTATTATTTTCCATGTTCGGTATTTCTTAATATGTTATTATTCATGCCTTACATACTCAGTACATTATTCGTACTCACGTCCCTTCTTGTGAACGCTGCGTTCATGCCCGCAGGTGTAGATAGACGAGACAAGGATCTTCCATAGTAGGCTGCCTTCAGGTACCAGTTCCGATTGGTGAGCTTCATTTCTTCTTGGAGCACTGCCGAGTCTATATATATATATATATATATATGATTTTGTTCAGGGTATGTCGGGGGCCCTGTCGCGACTTGTATACTTCAGTCATGTTCATAGAGGGTTTGCTGATAGTTCCTGTGTACAACTTAGTCATGGTGTGATGATAGTAATGTTGGCATCTTGGGTCCAATGTACATATACTTATGCATGATATTATGTTCGTATTTAGCCTCTCAATCCTATTGTTTCCATTTGAGACACGAAGGATGTAAGTTATAAGTTGGTTCGCTCGGTTTCCGTAAGATGCCGGGTGCCAATCACTCCCTACCAAGGGTGGGGTGTGATACATATACAAACCAAAAAGGTCGCTGCAACGTCACGAGTATTATAGAGCCGGCAAGGCTACATAACTTGCTACCTACGTACAAATGTTTACAAACCTCTATGGAATATAAACTGTAGGAAGGACGGGACAAGGCATCGTCATACTCATGTGTACAAATCAAAATATCACACCAGAATACTGCAGCTCCGGGCCAAGTGGAGCGCAGCGACTGCTGTTGAGGAAGATCCTCTGTGCCGGGCCGGCTCGCCCCGACTATCTAAACCTGCAGGCATGAACACAGCGTCCACCAGAAAGGACGTCAGTATGAATAATGTACTGAGTATGTAAGGCATGGATAACAACATAATACAGATATGAAAAGTAATATGAAATAAGAGAGAGATAACCTATACGTCGGGATGCTTCGTGAGGCGGATGTCACGCATGCTTAATTTTTTTTATTTAAAAAAAACATTTTTATACATATATATAGTACCATGGCCTGCCATTAAGGCTTGGTGTTATATATATATATATATATATATATATATATATATATATATATATATATATATATATATATATATATATATATATATATATATATATATAGTATCATGCCCGGCCATTAAAGCTCGGTGTTATCATCATTAGCCCGCGTCCGGGCCTCCTGCGTCCGGGGCAATATTATAACATGCCCAATGCAGTGGTGTGCACAATAGGTGTCGTACCCGGCCGACTATAGCACGGCTTAGTGTGAGAAAATACATACATATATATGTAAAGCATGCATGAAAGCCTAATTAAAGGAGTGACGTAAGGTCGGTAACTTTCGATTATATTATGGAAAAATCGTCATCGCTATATCTCACCTTGAAGGAACAATTATCATAAGGTGATATTAACAACAATGAATAAAATCAAGAAAATCATGAAATAAGCTCAATAGTCTCATAATAGCATTAAAATCATAGGATTGGGAATTTCTAAAATTGAAATCATCATCATCATGTTCATTGTAGAAAACATTTCATCTTTAACATCATAAGAAGCCTTTAAGAATCATAAACTTCTAGCTTCTAGAAGTAAAAAGGTTATGGAAAATATGTATGGAATCATAACATAGGAATCATGCCTTTTGAAAGAAAGGGACTAGCCTTAACATACCTTTTTGATCTCCTACTATTTAACGCTTATCCTCCCGAGCTAGTAAATCTACATTCGAGAGAGAATTCATACTAGACTTATTGTCGTATACTTGTACTAGACTTCCAAATTAAATTATTTTATATCCTGCCGAAAATCGGGCAGCATCTCCCCTGTTTATATGCCTAGCCCAAAATCATAATCCAGCAACCAACAACAATACCAACATAAACCACAATATTATCAATACCAATATATTCCATAAAATACCCCACACGACATTTGCCCAATTTTCCACCAACAAATCCACTATACAATTATTCAACAATTCTACTTTCATAAATAAACTTATATCCATATAAATAAGGAGATATTCATACCTTATTCTCACTAGCACCGCGATATCTCCAATATTTGCCTTGAATTCCAACAAAGATTCACCGCAATACGATAGTACAATCGCAACTACGCGCTGTCCGAACTTAAACCCAGAGATTATACTTAATTCGCGTTAAATTTTATGGAGGAAAGGTTGGGAGAATTTTCTAGAGAGTTTTGGATAATTTGAGAGGTGTTTTTGGAAGAAAAATGAGGGGTAAAACCCCTTTTATAAGATCCCAAAGTCGGTTCGTACTGTAGCAGTTACTGTAGCAGCGCGGCTACTGTAGCACGTCGGTTACTGTAGCACGCATTTCTGCTCTATCAGCCTAACTTGTAACGCCCATAATTCTCTACTCCGATGTCGTATTGACGAGCGGTTTATTGCGTTGGAAACTAGACTTTCTGGACTTCATTTTTGGATTTTAGCTTTGCTCCTAAATTCTTCATAGAGTAAAAGATATTCTTTCTCAAAGTTGGACAAAAATTGCCCCTCATACTTCCTCCAAAGTCCCACAAACTTAATTTTCTTAATTCATTTGACCTTCAATCCTTTACATAACTTGTAATATGAGCTTAAACCCTCGTAACCATAAGATAGGTGGATGTAATATCATACATCCTCAGAGGTAACTTCCACAGTCCATACCTGGGGCACCCAACATATACGAATTTCAACGTATAGAATTACGGAGTGTAACATTGTTCCTCCCTTTAAAAACATTCGTTCTCGAATGCTAAACTCTCAGGGATCTTATGAAAATTTTGGCAGAGCTTTCTCTGTAACTACAACACTACCAACCTGTCTTGTGGTAAACCAACAACACAATGCCATACAGGGCTACAACAATCAGTAATAACAATGGCCCCAAATGAAAGTAACTAGAAATATATACATACTTGAAGGCCATGACGTCTCTGTTTGAACCTCGTTTGGTAATGGAAACAAATGCGGCTATATAAACCTCATATCTCTGTATACTACCCTTGCCAATATACTCTTGTCACGACCCGGCTACGGGCCATGACTGGTATTCGGGGCTAACCACTGATCACCGCTCATCCTGTTACTTATCTGCTCTCATTCATACTATATACTCATAATCATGGAAATCTATTAGCATTTGAAACATATTCACTTTTATAAACATAAGCCCTTCGGCTATCAAAATAATACATATACGTGCATATACATGAAGACTATGGGACCATGCTACCCACTGCTCCGTATCTACGAGCTCTGCCTAAGAGTACTAGACATATGGACGGGACGGGGACCCCGTCATACCCAATATAAATATACATACATATGTACCTAAAAGAATAATCAATGGCACCTCCGAAAATGGAGTGCTCTCAAATCAATTACCGCTAGCTCCTATGAGTACGGATCCTCACGTCTGCACCGTGGGGTATGAACACAACGTCTGAAGAAACGGACGTCAGTACGAATATTGTACTGAGTATGTAAGGCATAAACAACAATAAGATATCAATAAAATAAGGAGGCATCAATGAGGAGCAAACTGTTATAGCCCGTATTTTGTACGTTTGGATATTTCAAAGTCGTCGGGGAAAGTTAAGGGCGAGACCATTTTCAAAATTATTTTAGTGCATAAGTTGGTTATGAATATTATTTATGAATATTATTGGACGAAAATATTGAGAAAGGCTAGGGGCAAGAAAGAAATTTGCAAAATGGCCGTGGAAATAATGCGGAAGGTCAGGGACAAAATGGTAATATTGAGAAAAGTCGAGGGGTAAAACGGGAATTTCACATGAGTTTCTTGAATGTTCTAAAAAGGTCATATTGACCATGTGAGAAACAAAATTTGGATTAAGCTTGTCTAGTAAGACAAGTTGAGAAATTTGTCCATTTAAAGAAATTTCAAGAAAAATGGAGGGAAAATTCTAGAGAGAAAAAAAAGAAAAAGAAGATGACAAATAAGTCATCTTTGCCATGGAATTTCAAGAAAATTCTAGAGAAAATAAAGGAAGGGGGCTAGGTGCTAAAATTTCCTTAATTGAGGGGCTAAATAATAAATATGGAAAGTAGTGGAAGGCAAGTATATATATATATTTGGAGTCATCTTTTGTTGAAGAAATAAGAAAGAAAAGTTGGAGAAAGAAAGAGAGGAGACGGCCAAAGGGAGGAGAAGAGAGAAAAAAAAAGAAGAAGAAGAAGCCTTGAAGTAGTGGATAAAAAATAATTTTCTTCAAGTATTTCCACTAATTTGAAGGTTCTCACGACGTGGTATGAGCGTTGGAGCAAATAAAAACGTCCTCTTGGAAGGTTTCATAACCTTAGCCAAAGTTGGAAAATCAAGTATAAGAGGTATGCATTCAATCTCTTTTATTTGTGCTATAGATGCTTCATGCATGTTGAAATATGTAGAAATAAATGGAATTCATGAAATATGTGTTGTTGAAGTGTGGCCGAATAAGTAGGAGTTGGCCGTGTGTGTGATGTTGTGCGGAGACAATGAATTAATTTTATGTAATATGTTGGTTGTTGTTGTAACGTATAGAAATGGATGAAAAACTCACGAAAATATAAATGTTGTTAGCATGGCCGAATGGGGTATGGTTTTACAAGTTGTGGTGATTTAATTCTATTTGATATTTTAGTTCTTTGTTACTATGGATTCTATGATGAAAAATGTAAGTTTGTTGGGTTGGAACGAAGTTGTAGTCGTTATTGGAATGTTGAAGTAGTTGATGCAATATTGGCTTGAATTCTTACATTGCATGAATAGTGTTGTTAATGTATGGTTATGATCTAGCTTATGAATCTAGAATAAGAGAAATGTGTTGCTAATGTTTTTATGGGAGTTGGAAGATTTCGGGTAGCATTGTGCAATTGATTGGGTCATTGTGAATATTGTGATGTTGTTAAAATAATGGCTAGTATTGTTGTTTGGTTTGGCCGAGTTGAATTCTCGGATTGTTGTGGATAAATTGGCCGAGTTAGACTCTCGGGATGTTATATTTACGGGGGAAATGCTACGAAATTTTGGTAGCCAAAGTGATAATTTGGAAAAAGGGGTGTTAAGCATCCATGACTAATGTTTGGTAATTGTGACCAAATGTAGATTTTGGAGAGTTTGGGATTGGATCTTGGATTGGCATAAGAAGTGAAAAAGGTATGTGAAGCTCACCCTATCTTTTTGGCATGTCATAGTCATGATAAGTTTTGATACGAGCCTCAGGGACGACTTTACTCTCCGGAATCGGCGCCTCAATTTTCCCCTTTTTCATTCAATAGAATTGAAGTAGGCACCTTATGCTTTGTTAGGAAACTAGTTTAAACACCTATAACTTCATAAACGAAACCGGATTGTCTTGAAACATTCGTAAACGATTTTAGAGTAACTAAGGATTATGGCTTCCGTACGTCACCTCGGGTTGACTTGAGATATGTGCACGCTTCCCGAGGCCTGCCTTGCATAGTCCTATTCCGATTTGACTTCCGCCTTCGTCCCAGGTATGTTCCGTTTCAAATATTCCGTTGAGTCTAAAGTATGTTTTACATTTGCATATAGTTTCTCATTTTCTGCTCGTGCATAGAGTCTATTTCCATCACCGAGTCCCGGGCCGGTTTATATCGTGCGCACGGTTCCCGAGCTTCTCGCTTGAGGGCCGGGCACCGTATATAAATTCCGAAGTATGATGTGTTTACGAAGTATGATGTGTTTGGTTCTCCTAACCATAATTGCATAGATGTGTACTTTGATATTATGATGTGTGTCGGAGACAGGAGCAAATCTTCTGAAGTATGATGTGTGTGGCGCCCAGATTCGTGGAGTGGCGACCACGTTCCCCGGGTCCCGCAAAGGGCCGGACACCGTTCCTGCATGCATGTTTTTCTTTGATATTCTGTACATCGTGCTTATTTTTACGTACTGCTTTACGGACTTTATTTTACGTTTATAATTTTATTTACGGATTCTATGCTTTACATACTCGGTACGTAGATCGTCGACCCCACGTTCTTCGGGGGTTACATACCCGCGAGTACGGACGACCGGTTAGCGACGCGACGGATAGGATATCCATTCAGCCATTTGGAGTGCTCTTTGTCCGGAGACATATTTTGGTACATATTCTACCGTTATGCATATGTTTATACGTTCGGGGGTACGGCGGGGCCACTGTCCCGTCATATGACTCCGTTGGTTGTTAAAGGTACATCGACATAAATGTGGGTTTGTCCGGGTCCCTGTTCGGTTATGTACGTATGATATGTGTTTGGGCGGTCCCATCCACGGTTTTCTTGGGTTTCTATCGGCGCCTATGATTGCGTATGACATCACATTTCCCTACATCTTGTACAATTTGTACGTAAATTTGTTTTGGGTAATACGTGTGAGTATGGGTGCCCAAGTCGGGCACCAGTCGCGGTCCATGGAGTTGGGCTGTGACACAAACTATAACTGACTAAATCATAAAGGAAGTTATACATGCATGGCTTACTCTCATAATCATCATCATGTCATGTGTGCATAAATGAGTAAACTGCCCGACCATATATGTACGGTGTGATAATCAATAACATTAGCCTGCGTCCAGGCCTCCCGCGTCCGGGGTACCATCTCATGCCGCCCACTAGTGGTGTCTGCCCATGCCATTTGGCCATGGTGTATAGCTGCCCGCCTTGGCGGTGACTGCCTAGCCATATAGGCGCGGTGTAATATCATCATGTGCTTATTACAACATGCTCATCATAATATGCTTATTATAACATGCTTTTCATAATATACTTATAGCAATACATGCATAGAGACTCATAGATAATCATACTCTATAGGGGTGACATAAGGTCGTAAACCCCCGACTTCATTATGGAACATTCGTTAAGCATTCTGCCTCACCTTGAAGGAACAAGCATAGGGTGAGTGTATACAATGGTCAACATCAATAGATTATACATAGCATTACTAGCGCTTAGGAGCATCATATCATAGACTATAATATCTCTAGACTTTAGCTTGTCATTCTCATTATCTTACTCATAGCATATCTCTCATCTCGTATGGTCTTTCATGACTAAGGACTCATAGCTTTCTAGAAGAGGGGACATTCATAGGAAAGAAGGAAATTCATGCCATAAGACTCATGCCTTAGAAAGAAAGGATTGGCCTCACATACCTTTGTCGTTTGGCTATTCTATCGCTTGCTCGTTCTCCTTTAATTTACTTGCTTATACCTTCAAGGGAATTCGTGTCGTCATTAGCTATACAATCATAAGAACGTACTTCTTAAGGCTAAATAAAATTGGGCAGCGTTTCCTTTGTTTATACTACTTTCTGCCATATTCTATATCAACTCCCAACATTCATAACAACCATCACAATATCACTAACAACAATCGTCATTCATTTACATGATTCGCATTTCACCATTCCATCCCAATTCTCCATAATTATGGCCAAAGTTCACTATCGTATTCTTTCGTATCCAATGCTTATTTCATGTTCTAAATATCATTTATAACGCATTCATAACATCAACATATTCATTTTCATGATTCATTGCAACTACTTTTTCAAAATGACCTTATTCATCCATTTATAACCCATTTTCTATACTCTTTCATAATCCATGTGTTTCAACTTACTAATACTTCAAATAATGTAGAAAGGTCATGAAACTCACCTTAGATGATGAAGGAATTGTTATATCCCGCATTTTGTACGTCAGAATATTTTAAGTTGGTTGCGACGAGTTTTGGGTAAGGCTATTTTCCGACTTTGTGTTAAGGCATAAGTCAATTATGATTTTATGGGATGGAAATACTAAGGAAAACTTGGGGTTAAAAGTGAAATTATGGAAACTAATATTTCATGAAATATGGGACCAAAAATGAATTATGGAAAGTTGAACATTTCATGAAAATTAGGGGCCAAAAGTGAAGTATTGGAAACTTGGAATTTCATGAAAAAATGGCATATGGCCGTGTAGGGTGGGGCCCTCTCCCCTTTGGTTGGCCAAATTGAATTAGTCCAAATTATGAGGGACACAAGTGTTCATTTTATATTTGTGGAGATTAAATATAAATATATGGACAAGAGATGATTAAGCAAGACTTATTCATCTTTTGTTCAAATTCTAGAAACTTAAGGGGAATGGCGAAAGAAAAAGGAAGGAGAAAAACAACGACCATGGCTGGCTGAATTTCAGCCCATGGGTGATGATCAAGAAAAAATATTTTCTTCTAGCTTTCATACTAATTGGAAGGTCCTCGTCAACGTGGAGTAGTTGTTGGAACAAGAAAATCGCTCGTTGTCGCAATTCGCCAATTCTAGCCGAGAGGAAAAGTTGAAGGGAAAAGGTGAGATTTAATCTTATTTTACATGTGTTATATATGATATGTGCATGTTGTAGTGCATGGAAATGGATAAAAATCATGAAGGGTTGTGTGTTGCAAGTTGTGGCCGTGAGCCTATGTTGTTGGAGTAAGCATGATGAACAAATTCTATTTAGTGTAATTTTATTGTTGTGTATGTTGTGGAGTGTGGAAATGAATGAAATTCATGTGATTATGGTGTGAAGTGTTGTGGCCGAATACATGTAGTGTGGTGTAAAAGTGTAGAACTAATTTTATGTAGTGTTTTGGTTGTTGTTTGTTGTGGATTATATGATGAAAATGGAGGTTTGATCACTCAAATGGAAGTCATAATTGTTGTGGGCTGATTTAGAACGTAATGTGGTCCTAGTATGCTTTCTTGAATTTATGAAAATAATGTTGTGAATGTATGGATTATTGGTGTCATTGATGAGTTTGGAAGAAAGAAACGTATTGTCATCGTCCCTATGGAAATTGGTGATTACGGGTTCCATGGCATATTGTTTGGAATGTTCTTAAATCTTGTTTGAAAGGTTGCGGATTGGTAATCGAATATGTGAGCGTTGGTGTTGAATTGATAGTATGTAGTTTACTTGAATGTAATTGAAGTGTTGTCGAATTGTGTAGAAAGGAATTATTAACGTTAGAATGTGTTTTGAATCACTTATGGACATTGTTAGTCTGGTTGTTGGTTTGGTTGTTGTTGATTTGGCCGAGTTGAATTCTCGGGGTTGTGTATATATAGGGGAAGTGCAGCCCAAATTTCTGTAGAAAAAGTAATGGCTTGGAATTGGATTCTTCAATGTTTATGACTAATATTCGATATCTATTGACGTTGTGTAGACCTTGGAGAGTCGAGACTTGAGTTGGAGTAGCTTAGGAAGCGATCGAGGTATGTAAGGCTTACCTTTTCCTTCTTTGGCATGTCTTAGACGTACGTAAGATATGACATGATTTATGCTTTGGGGCAACTCCACTCTTACGTTCCGAGTATGTATATGATTCTTATTTGCTTCATGACATGATATTTTTCGTATGGTCCTTAAGCCCTATGTATACTTGGATTTCAAACATTGCATAAAGAAATTCGTTTTAAAAGATTCTATGTCTAAAAACGTCCGTAACTTTCGCAAACAGAACCGGATTGCTTTGAAACGCTCACAAATGATTCTATAGCGTGTAAAGACTTTAACTTTCATGTGCGGGCCGAATTGGTTTGACGTATATCTGTGGGGCCCGAGATTTACTTTGGTGTAGCCCTAACGACTTGTTTTTTTGAAAGAACTTACCATGATTTCCGATTTGACTCTCGAGCGTCGACTACTTACTTCATTGAGTCTATGATGTTGATTTATGTGCATATGGTTTCTCACTACTCTGCTCGTGCATGCCTCAATGCATCTTTCACCGAGTCGCGGTCCGGGTACGTATTCGTGCAACTCCCTGCATTGTTCACCGAGTCCCTCACTAGAGGGCCGAGTACGTATTCGTGCAACTCCCTGCATTGTTCACCGAGTCCCTCACTAGAGGGCCGGGTACGCTATATATATATGTATGATGATATGATGATGTGATGAGATGGGGATGGCGGCCAGGATGGCATACCGAGTCCCTTGCTAGCGGGGCCGGGACACGCTATTCACCGAGTCCCTCACTAGAGGGCCGGGTACGGTATGTATATATGTATATCTGCATGCATACATGATTATGATATGATTTTACTCACCGAGTCCCTCACTAGAGGGGCCGGGTACGTATATATGTACGATGATATGACGATATGATTATGATAAGATTTTACTTACCGATATATGCATATGCATGACAAATGTTTTCAAAAGGCAAGTCCTATGATTTTCTGTACTCTTTACTTCTGTGCGATCCCGCTTACTACATTTCATGCTTTACATACTCAGTACATATTCCGTACTGACCCCCTTTCTTCGGGGGCTGCGTTTCATGCCTCGCAGGTACACCCAGATGAGTTGAAGATATTAGCGAGAAGATGTTCCGGCGGGATTGGCGAGCTCCATTTTCTCCGGAGTCTTTGCCGAGTCTGAGCATTATGATATGGTTTCATGTTCCATGTTAGAGACTTTGCAGACAGTGTCGCGTATGTAGTATGTCAGTTTTGTAAGCGGCTCCATAAGCCGACGTATTGTGATGTATTATTCTACGGGCTTTATATGATTACAGGTTGTATTTGATTTGAAAGAGATGAAAAGCAAGTTTGTTTTCTGAAAATCTTCCATTATGTATTTATGCTACGCTATGAGGGCCCATGTTACATCCCGTGTTCTCCTGCGTTGGACAGTGTGCGAGTTAAATGATATTAGTAACGGACACGAGGTTATCCCCCAAGCTTATAGGTGGTTAAAGTGATGGTACACATGTATCATAAGGATTTGAAGTTAAACCAATCGAAGAAAATAAGTTTCGTCGAGGTTCGAAATTTATTTGAATGGAATACGGTCCAAGCTATAATATCTCGTATTATTGGACTAGAATTATACCACATGATTATGATAATGAGTATATGAAGTGTGTTAAAAGTGATCCACATTTAAGTGAATTGAGATCAAGAAATTAATTACGCGTGTAAGTGATTAAATGTTGATTTGTAGTGGAAGATTAAGCCCATAATTAAAAGTTTAAGTGGCTAAGTGCTTTGGGTACACTTTCCACGTGGGATCTACTTAGTGAAGGCACATGATGACTAATATATGCATTGGACACGTATGGGCTGATTTGGTGATTAACTTTGCATTTTTCTTTTTTTTGGTCATTAGTATATCATGGGCTTAACATTACATGATAGGGGTTCTTTGAATTCTCTTTCCAAATGAAACAATCTGCCCTTAAAAATGAACAAAAGGGCAGAATAAGACAACGAGCAAGCAAGAACACAAAGGGCAAGAACAACAACGAGCAAGCAAGCAACAACTTGGTACTTTTATATTTTAGGATATGTACATTGTAGCAAGTTCATATGCAATGGCTATTCAACTAAGGAAGCACATTGATGCATCTATTCACCATATCCGACAACGTCAAATTTTCATTTCTTGGCAGCAACATTAAATTTCAAACAAAAAGCAACGTATACTTACTTTCAAGAGCAACATAGCAGGTGTTGATCTCGCTTCGATCTAGATGCTTCGTGTTGCCGCGTTGTTTAGTCCGGACGTTCTTCGAAGTAAAGTAAGGTGGAAAAAGATTATTTCTTGGCATATGAGATCTCGAGAAGCCGAGACTTGAGTTTGGATTAGCTTAGGAAGCGGACTAGGTATGTAGAGCCTACCTTTCCTTCTTTTGGCATGACCTTTAGGAAATGAACAAATAACGTATATGTATGATTCTAAGGAAAATTTTATTCTTAGCGCCACTAGGATGGCCGATGTCTTTGATTTCCATAAATACTCCATGTGGTTTGATATGTATATCCATGATGTTCAAAGATTTTAGTTGGTATATTTCCGAATGTTGTTCGAAAGAAAATCGATATGGCTAAAGTCTTTGATGAATATTTTGATACGTAAATATGATCTTAAAGTCTCTATTTGATTTGGTCCATATCATTATTCGGAAGTTTCCTAATATGAATGATACATGAATTTAGAAATATGGCTTATGAAATGTTTCTAGGTTCCGTACTTCAACAGCTCGTAACTTTCGTAGACTAACTCGGATTTACTTGAAACGTGTTTGTGATTTACTAATGATTTCAAGAAAACTAGTTTTGTACTAAAGGAAATATAAAGTCGATTTTTCAAAACCACTCCGAAGGAAGTGCGAGATTTTATTATTTAGACTTCCAAACCACTCCGAAGGGGGTGCGAGATTTTCGAGCCTAAGCTATTAGGTGATTTCATGACGTGACTAAGTGTGCTATGTAATATATGGCCTCAGCTTATACCTGAGTGTGCTATGGCCTCAGCTTATGCCTGAGTGTGCCATGGCCTCAGTTTATGCCTGAGTGTGCCATGGCCTCAGTTTATGCCTGAGTGTGCTAGGTGACACATGGCCTTAGTTTATGTTATGGATTTTCTTTAAAAGAGATTTCCATACATTTGCATATTTGCATTCATGCCTGAAGGGGCCATTATTGATATAGAGCGGAAGCGGCTGCCCGAAGGGCCATTATTGATATAGGCGGAAGCGGCTGCCGAAGGGGCCATTATTGATATAAGTCGGAAGCGGTGGCCGAAGGGGCCATCATTAATTTGCCGGAAGCGGCACGTGTGTTGCATTGCATTATTCACTTAAAGGAGGTGTGTTAGATTACATTATTTATTTTGAAAATGTTAGTTAGATTGTAATTATTTACTTGAAGCTTCGCTTTTGAGATTTTGTGTACATATTTACATTTCTTCCCGGAAATGAGGCGGCAGTATTGGGTTGGTTATGATTCCTTCTTTCCTAAATTGTGCGATGGTTATCATTTATTCCGCTTTACATGCTCGATACATATTTCGTCCGACCCCTTTCTTCGGGGGGGGGGGGCGCGTTTCATGCCGCGGTACGGACATATGAGTAGAGGATGTTAGTAGAAGATGTGCCAGCTGGATTGGCGAGCTCCATTTTCTCCCGAGGCCGCCGAGTCGGAGCATTTATGTTATAAAAGTACTGTTTCTGTTAGAGACTTTGCGTAAGTGTCGTGTGTATGAGATGTCCGTTTGTAGCGGCTATGTAAGCCGATGTATCATTATGCATTGTGTTATGAATTTCATATGTTTACAGATTTGTTATGGTTACAAGTCTTATTTGATTTGAAAAAGATGAAAAGCATGTTTGATTTGTCGGGAAAAAAAAGGAGTTTTCATTATGTGCCTATGTTATGCTTTGCGGGCCCAGTATGGCTATGAGTGTTATGAGAGTCTGCGGGTTCGCTCGGCCCTAAGTAAGGGTCGGGTGCCCATCATGCCCTGTTGGAAATTAGGGTGTGACAGCCTAGTATGATTATGAGTGTCACGAGAGTCAGCGGGTTCGCTCGGCCCTAAGTAAGGGTCGGGTGCCCATCACACCCTACCGGATTAAGGGTGTGACAAATTGGTATCAGAGCGGTTCGTCCTAGGGGTTGTACGCAAAGTCGTGTCAAAGAGAGTCTGTTTATAGTGTGAAGCGCGCCACATTTATAAATAGGAGGCTACGGGGCATCTAGGATGGTTACTCTTCTTTGACATCTTAGATCGTGCCGTAGAGCCAAGTCATAGGGAATGATATTTCTTCCGCTAACTTTTGATTGCAGAAAGAGAAAGGTATCGAGAAGAAAAGCGATTAACGATGTTGGAAGTTACGAAGTACGCAGGTAAGCAAAGGTATGCAAGGTATATGTCAGGTAAGATATTAAAGTACGATTGAAATACAAGTTGAGATCAAAAAGGGAAAGTAAACAAGAAAGTGTGACAGGTGCCGATTGAGTTGGGCATACAAGGTATGTTTATTATTTTTGTACTGTCGATGATGTTGGGAGCCCTGTGAGGCCGTGATACGATGTGATATGCATATATATATATATGTTGGCCCTGTGAGGCATTGTTGGTATTTCCTGTGTACAGGTTTTGAGATAGTAACAGTTACAGAGGAAACTCTGCCGAAATTTTCCTAGAAATAAAGTGAAAATGAGATATAGATTTGTAATATGTCTTGGAAGGTCGTGCCAATAGTAATGAAATTTTTTTGACTAAGCTACGAGTACGGCCGACACCGAGAAAGAAGCTAATTATTGAATCGGGGATAATGACAATTATAAGGTCGATGTTGATATGGTACAGAGAAATTGAAAAGGGCTTATGACACTAAGGGATGATTTAGAGAAGACTGGCAAATCTTAATAGAGAGTTATTTAAGGTACCGATTGAATTGATAAGCAGGGATGAATGATGACGAGCTTATAGTAAAAGAAGTAATAGTATGATTAAGGCGACAGTACGGAGGAGAAGAATTGCGATGATTATGAACGTATTGATAAGACAGTTTGTGTAATATTAAAGATAAAGTGGATCAAAAAAAAAAAAAAAAAAAAAGCAAAAGGGTTAAGAAGTGTTATATTATAGGATTGATTATGAATAAGGTATAATGTGGACGTAATAAGGCTTGTTATGAAAATAAGTAAGGCCTAGTGAGAAAGCGGCTAAAGCTCTGACGTGGTCTAGGTAGCTAGGATATAAAGGAAAGCGGGAAACGGGAAGGTGAGCTATAGAACGAATAAGGAAAACTTATTGAGTCCGGTAGGAGAAGTCTGGAAAGAGGGTTACTGTCACGACCCGACCTACGGGCCGCGACGGGCATCCGGGGCTAACCGCCGAACACCACTCGCCTTAGTACCCACATGCTCTTATTCACAACATTTGCTTGAAACTTTGGAAGTATATCATCATTCGAAGCACCTTTACTTTTATAATCATGTACTCATCGGCTGGCAAAATAATATAAATATACACATACATACATATACATGAAGACCGTAAGACCATAAAACCCACACATGAGTATCTACGAGCCTCTACTAGAGTACTAGACATATGGACGGGACAGGACCCCGTCGTGCCCAAAATATGAATATACAAATATGTACCAAAAGGATAATCAATAACACCTCCAGATGATGGAGTGCTCACAAATCGCCCCGGCTCCTAGGGATCGCACTGCCTCCTTTGTCTACCTGTGGGCATGAACACAGCGTCCGAAGAAAGGACGTCAGTACGAACGTTGTACTGAGTATGTAAGGCAGGAGTGAAATAACATAATCGGGAGATCATAAATCATGAGATGAGGATATAACCTGTACACTTTTTACATAGGAACCAGTTTCATGTACATACATCATATATAAATACATCACATACATTATCATAACATGCAAGCATCGTCACCTCAATCATGCATCATCACATCGTTCATACATCATCATGCCGTCGACCCGCGTCCGGGTGACCATCATATGCAGCCCACTAGTGGTGACATGTCCGCCCTTTTCTCGGTGCGGTGGAATCGTA